>NW_026869488.1:0-300000 GCF_023558535.2 Drosophila nasuta
AAAGGAGAAACTTGAGGAGGGAGGATATAGCTCAGAGCCTACTATTGATCCATTCATAAAAAGCAGCAAGATAGCTAGATCTCCAAAGTTGGCTACACCAGGAGCCCAATTATATAGCCGTAGTCCAGCTATAACTACTGATGTAGCAGTGCTGACACAAACAGCCTTAACAGAAGATGGTCCACCCGAGAAGCGGTCGAGCTTCTATCTCTTGGGACAGAAAATAAGGGATTTGAGCAAGATGCTAGAGGGTCGTCGGACCATACATATGCCTATGAGAGACCTCATTGACAGCATAATGGGCCTTTACACGGCGGCGGATGAGGAGATGCTCTCAACTGCAACCCGCAATCAGACAATGCCGAATCTTCAAGCTATAGGTGCGTCGAAACACCAAACAGCAAGCGAAGGAATCGTAGACTCGCCTAGAGAAGGCAAGAGAACTAGAAGTGACCGAGGCGAACTCCTTTCTCCACCACCAAGGTCAAAGAAATCTAAGGCTCCGGTTAAAACCAATCCCAGGATAGCGACACAGGTTAATCCCCAAAACGACGGTGTCGAAACACATTCAGCGAGTAAGGATGGAGCGGCTGCTGAAACAGAGCAAGATAACACTTGGAAAACGGTGCGAAAGAAGAATAGACACGAGAAGCACACCAGAAACGCAAGGGTAGAATCGGCAAAGCCTGACGCAGTGATTGTGAGCGCACCTGCGAATACATCGTACGCTGATATACTGCGCTCAGTCAAAACAGAGCCAAAATTGAAAGAGCTGGGTCAGCATGTTAGGGGTATCCGAAAGACGCTGAAAGGAGAGCTGCTCTTTGAACTATCAAAGCCTTCGGACCCCAACACGAAAGTATTCCAGGAGGCAATAAAAGAGTTCCTGGGCCCATCAATAGATGTCAGATCGCTGACGAAAATGACTTCAATCGAAGTAAAAGACTTGGACGAAGTGACTTCTGGAGAGGAACTGCTGGAAGCCATAATCACCCAATTTGGCGAGATCGGGGTGAATCAATCCAGCATTATAACGATTCGCAGATCGTATGGAAGCAGGCAGACAGCTAGTCTAAGAATCCCAGTCGACTCAGCGGCGAAGCTACTAAAGGCAGGCAAACTGCGTGTAGGATGGAATACGTGTCGTATAAGGCGTAAGATACAGCCAATACGCTGCTACAGGTGTATGGAATTCGGACATATACAAAGCAGGTGTACAGCGGAAGCAGATTGTTCGGGAAATTGCTACAATTGCGGAGAGGCAGGCCACCAGGCCAAAACATGCTCGAAAAAGCCGAAATGCATACTGTGTAGCAGGAAAGGGAAGAAGATTCGGCGCACACGACTACCAGCATACGGTGCCCGTACCAGAGCAAGGCGCGTTCACGGTCAAATTAGCAATGGTTCGGATTTATCAACTAAATTTAAACCACTGTGAAGCAGCACAGGACCTACTGATGCAGACTGTAAGGGAAAAAAAAGTCGATGTTGCCATTCTGAGCGAACCATATCGCATAAAATCTCCCAATACGTGGGCTGGAGACAAGTTGCGCAAGGCAGTAGTGTGGACCTGCGGGCAGCGCCCGCTACAGCTGATGGAAACCAAGATGGAGTCAGGGTTTGTCAGGGCAAAGATAGATACACTATACGTTTATAGTTGCTACCTTGCCCCATCGCTTAGCATGGAGGACTATCTGTCCATCTTGGACAAGCTGGTAATGGATGCCAGAGATAAATGCCCATGCCTCATTGGGGGTGACTTCAATGCTTGGGCAACGGAGTGGGGCAGCTTAGTCACAAACCAGAGAGGACGTGCGGTTTTAGAGGCATTTGCGGCTTTGGACGTTGTCCTTTTAAATAGGGCGGTGAGCACACATTTAGCAGAGGAACGCAGGATCCATTATCGACCTGACCTTTCTTAGCAGTAGCCTGGCTCCAAGAGCCTCCTGGAAGGTCTGTAGGGACTTCACCTACAGCGATCACCAAGCCATCATTACTGATATAAGGAAACGACCCGAAGTTGCGGCAGTTCCGAGAGTAACCAGGTACCGAGAGAACACTCTTGACATCGACATGTTCGAGCATATGATGCAAGGGTTGCAACTTAGCGGCACGGCGACTGACATGACCAAGCAGATCATGTCTCAGTTGACACGAGCATGCAATGCCTCAATGAAGAAGGTCGGGAACGGAGCAAAGCATCAGCCGGTGTACTGGTGGACAAACGAAATTGCAGTGGCTCGGAGAGAATGCTGTCAGGCACGAAGATCTCTTCAGAGAGCCCTCAAACGCGGAAATCCAGACGCGTCTTCGCTATTGCTCGAGCTAAAGACAAAAAAGGCGAACACTGAAAGGTCTAATTAAAGCAAGCAAGAAGCGACTCTTCCTGGAGCTGTGTGACCAAGCCGAACAGGACCCTTGGGGATCGGCCTACAAGATTACGATGAGGAAGTTGAATGCCTTCTCATCGCCAAGCCCGAAGTGTCCAGAACTCTTGAGGAAAATAGTGTCTCATCTGTTCCCACAGCAACCAGCCCGAAACGACAACAATGAGGTTGCAGGACTTGCTGACTGGAACAGTATTCAGTTTGACGAAGTCTCGGATAGAGAGGTCTTAGCAGCAGCGCACAGGATAAAACCTGGTAAATCCCCTGGACCAGATGGCATCCCGAGTGCCATTGTCAAAAGAGCAATGGAGCTGAAACCGGCATATTTCAGTACGGTGTTCAACTCGTGCTTCAGGGAGGGGAGATTTCCCATTCGATGGAAAAAACAGGACCTGGTCCTTATTCCAAAAGGAGGCAAACCATCGGATGACCCTTCAGCCTACCGGCCAATCTGTCTGCTGGACATCGTAGGCAAGGTACTCGAACGCGTTATTTGCACGCGACTGGAAGCCGAGGTTGACATCAAAGGGGGTCTTTCACCATATCAATTTGGTTTCAGAAAGGCACACTCCACACAACAAGCGGTACAGGTGGTCTCACACATAGCAGCCACAGCAATAGAGGGTAAGCGGTGGCTCTGGGGTACCAAGCAGTATTGCCTAGTGGTCACTCTAGATGTCAAGAACGCTTTTAACTCCGCCAACTGGGGGGAGAATCATGCAATGCCTGATCCAAAGGAACATTGAGCCGCACATCGTCCGCATAATAGGCAGTTACCTCGAAGGAAGGTCACTACGCTACCGGACCAACCACGGAAGCGTCAACCAAGTAGTTACTGGAGGGTTCCACAAGGCTCAGTTCTTGGTCCGACGCTGTGGAACTTAATGTACGACGGAATACTGAGACTTGATCTGCCGGAAGGGGTTAAGATTGTAGGCTTCGCTGATGACATCGCGATCGTGACAGTCGCCAAGCATAAGCACGAAGTTGAAAACAGCGCTAATACAGCAATAAAGAACGGCGGAGAGATGGCTAGCAGACGCAGGCCTTAGCCTAGCCGAGCACAAAACGGAGGCAGTCCTGATAAGCTCCAGGAAAATGGTGGAGACCGCTAGCATAATTGTGGGAAGCACAAGTATTTGCTCAAGGCCTGCACTTAAGTACCTGGGAGTTATGCTAGACAGGAGGCTCTCGTTTAAGGACCACTTGAGCTACATAGGCCAAAAAGCCTCAGTGGCGTGTATTGCGCTTGCTCGCATAATGCCTAACACCAGAGGACCGAAGCAACTACGGAGACGCCTACTGACTGGAGTGGTGAGGTCGATCACAACGTACGCAGCACCCATATGGGCTGCGGCTACGACTAAAAAGACATTCATTAAAGAAGTGGGAGCACTCTACAGACTCTGCGCTATTAGAGTTGCCAGTGCGTTTCGCACAGTCTCTGGGGAAGCAGCGCACGTGATAGCGGGCATCACTCCGTTCGATCTGCTGGTCACCGAGATCAGCAGAAAATACTGCACAGGAAATCACCTCACAAGCCGTCAGATCATGCTGATCGAGTGGCAACAACGGTGGACCGAAGCTCCCAAGGGAAGATGGACATGGAAACTGATTCCATCGGTCGAAGCGTGGGTAGGTAGAAGACACGGCCAAACAAACTTCTATCTGACGCAGTTCCTTAGTGGACACGGGTGTTTCCGAGCATATCTTCATCGCTTTGGGCACGCTGACGATCCATCATGCCCAAGGTGTGGAGTAGGCGTCACGGAAGACGCGGGACACATCATCTTCGCCTGCCCCAGGTTTGAAAGGGAAAGAAGAGAAGCCGAAGAGGTGCTGGGCGAGTCCCTATCTCCAGATAGGATGGTGCCACTAATGTTGGCAAACGCCGATAATTGGGATGCGGTGGAAAAAATGGCAAGCACTGTCATGAAGGAGCTCAGACGCCAAGAAAAAGTGCGTAACTCTGATGCGAGCCGTTAAGGCTCTACTCCCTCCTGAAGTAATACTTTATTGGTAGTCCCAGGGGGACAGTAGAATGGCGCAATAACATACTTAGTCTAAATTTAAAAAACACACAACTATATATATGTATTATATATAATGGACAACTGTTGAATAAAATATATAGATTGAGTTTTAAAAAAAACACACACACACACACACCCGTGTGGATGGCGGGCAATAGAATTCCTCCACAGAATACCCGCTTGTCGTACGAGGCGACTAAAGGGTGAACAAAAACGGTGTTGGACGTGACCGATTGGCGCCTCACAGCGGAAAGACTCTGACTGCCTCTAACTTGGTAGGGGCCAGATCGATTCCAATCGTAGCTCGACAAGTAGCTCGCTACCGCCGACCACTAGGGTCAGGTAACGCCCGGGTAGCCCTCTGAACACCCGTCAAGGGCCAGCAAAAGCGAGAAGGCGATCATGGTCTGGCAGTGAGACCTTAAACAAATGCTATGGGTGATTCCCAGAAGATAATAATCAATATGGAAGGTCCTAAAGGAACCAACCTTACGGTGCAGGGAGTCGGATCCCCAGTACCGGCGATTTCGAGGGGTGAGCAAGCGGGCCCCCGGTCGTCGAAATCCTTTGACCGCAATGCCTCGGTGGTGGCGAACTTGGCCACCGACGCAGATAACATGACAAGCGCCCTACACAGGAGAGTGAAAAACGGCGAGAGCGGATATAGTTCGGAGCCCATATTTAATCCTTTCCAGGGCAGTAAGAAGACGATTAGATCTCCAAAGGCAAATCCGAAGGATCCTACAGAGGAACCCACGTGTTCGGTGGCCCCACAGAATAGAGGAGGGGAATCGCAAGGAGCCGTTATCGATAGTACTCGAAGCTTCGACGTGTTGGGAGAAAAGATAAGAGCTCTTAGCAAGATGTTGGAAGGGAGACGCACAATCCACCAACCAATGAGGAACCTGATCGATAACATCATGGAGCTTTACGCGGCAGTGGATGAAGAGAGGGCAGCGAAAACATCTCCGGAGCCAAGGGCTGCAGAAGGCAAGAGAACCAGAGAGGAGAGAGGCGACAAGGTGTCACCGCCGCCTACACCCAAAAAACCAAGAGGGCAGGTTCACAAACCCAAACCGGCGGCAGCTCCTCAAGAGAGGCCGCAAACCCACCAACCAGGCGTCGATACCAAAAAGAGCAAGGAGTGGAAGAAGGTGCCAAAGCGGGCCAGAAGGACCAAATCAGCTAAGCCGGACGCAATAATAGTGAGAGGGTCCAACGACGTATCGTATGCTGACATACTGCGATCCGTGAAAGCCGAGCCAAAGCTGAAGGAGCTTGCCAACCATGTCAGAGGCATACGGAAAACAGCAAAGGGTGAACTTCTCTTCGAGCTCGAAAAGTCAGCAGACCCAATCACGAAGGGTATACACGAGGCAGTCCAAGACTTCCTGGGCCCTAGTGTAGAGGTGATAGCGCTGACGGAGTCCTCAGTCATAGAGGTGAAGGACATAGACGAAGTGACATCTGAGGAGGAACTTCTGGAGGCACTGTTAACACAGTTCGGAGAGGTGAGGATCACAAAATCCTGCATTGTCTCATTCCGGAAGGCCTACGGAGGAACGCAGATAGCAACGCTGAGACTCCCAGTCGATTCGGCCAATAAGATGGTAGAAACTGGCAAAGTGCGAGTAGGCTGGGTTATCTGTCGCATAAGAAGGAAGGTTCAGCTAGTCCGCTGCTTTAAATGCATGGATTTCGGTCACGTAGCAAGTAGATGCACCGAAACAGTTGAGTACAAGGACACATGCTTCAGTTGTGGGGAAACAGGCCACAAGGCGAAGCTATGCAACAAGGCCCCAAAATGTATACTCTGCAGCAGAAAAGGAGAGAAGGCAGTAGACCACCCGGCGAATAGCAGTAGGTGCCCATACCTCAAAAAAGCGCTCAGCAAAACAAGCGGAAGATGACACGGTTCTACCAACTGAACCTGAACCACTGCGAGGCAGCACAGGACCTGCTTATGCAAAAAGTTAGAGACAAGGACAGACGTGGCTATATTGAGCGAACCCTATCGCATTAAATCCTCCAACACTTGGGTTGGAGATAAATCGCGTAAGGCAGCCGTCTGGAGTTGTGGGCAGCAGGCCCCACCAGCTACCGAGGTCATGGCCCAAAACGGCTTTATCCGTGCCAAGGTACAGGGTCTGTACATATACAGTTGCTATCTGGCCCCGTCACTCAGTCAGGCGGACTACAACAGCATACTCGACAAGCTGGTCAACGATGCGAGAAGTAAAACCCCGTGCCTCATTGCTGGAGACTTCAATGCTTGGGCGACCGAATGGGGAAGCACATGCACCAACTCAAGAGGTAGGGCAGTCCTGGACTCTGTTGCTCTACTAGATGTAGTACTCCTAAATCGGGGGGTGCAAACATATTTAGTAGAGGAACGGCAGGTTCAGTGATTGATCTGACTTTTGTGAGTAGCTCACTAGCCCCGAGAGCCTCCTGGAGTCTTAGCAGTGAATACACCCATAGTGACCACCAAGCTGTAATTACGGAAATTCACAGACACTCCTCCCCCTCGGTACCCAACAGGCCAATCCGATACAGAGCAGAAACTTTCGATAAAGAGATTTTCGAATCCATGCTCCATGGACTGGAGATCAACGGCTCGGCAGCAAACAGCACGAGGCAGCTCATGCCCAAGCTAACCCAGGCATGCGATGCATCAATGCGTAAAGCAGGACGAGGTACAAAGCACCAACCTGTATACTGGTGGAACCAGGATATCGCCAAGGCCCGCAAGGATTGCTTTCAGGCACGACGAAGGTACCAGAGGACCCTTACACTTGGATCCCACAGAGCAGACGCCCATCACCAGGCACTGAGGGAAAAAAGGCGCATATTGAAATCGCTGATTAAAAGCAGCAAGAGGAAGCTGTTCCTAGAGCTTTGCGACGAAGCCGACGCCGACCCCTGGGGTTCAGCCTACAAACTGGCTATGAAAAAACTCCACGCATTCAGACCAGCTTGCCCAACATGCCCAGAATTATTGGCGAAAACAGTAGCACACCTATTCCCGAGCCAGCCGAGATCGGCATATGGGATGGCTACCGATACTTCGACGTTCGCCCAAGTGACAGAGGATGAAGTCCTGTCGGCAGCACGATTGATCAAGCCAGGGAAAGCTCCAGGCCCAGACGGAATACCGAGTGCAGTTGCTAGAAAGGCCCTCGAGATCCAACCAAGGTGCTTCGCCTCCACCTTTAGCAAATGCATGCTGGAAGGAGTGTTTCCTAATGTCTGGAAGATACAAGACCTGGTCCTAATACCAAAAGGGAACAAGCCACCTGAAGACCCTTCCGGGTACAGACCCATTTGTCTGCTCGATTCGGTAGGCAAGGCTCTCGAGAGAGTAATCTGCACGCGACTCAATGCAGAGATTGACAGAGTCGGGGGTCTCTCTGAGTCGCAGTTTGGCTTCCGGAAGGCCCGATCAACAAGGCACGCAATCCAGGAGGTGACAGACCTGGCAAAAAAGGCCATAGAAGGCAAACGCTGGCTGTGGGGTGAAAAAGAGTACTGCCTGGTAGTAACCCTAGACGTCAGGAATGCGTTCAATTCAGCGAACTGGGACAAGATTATGCAAAGTCTGAACAACCTGAGCATAAACCCACACCTGATAGGCATAATAGGAAGCTACCTAAATGGCAGAATTCTTCGCTACCAAACCAGTGAAGGAACGAAAACGTACGAAGTCACAGGAGGAGTCCCACAGGGATCGGTCCTCGGCCCGACCCTCTGGAATCTCATGTACGATGGCATTCTACGGCTGAGACTTCCACCAGGCGTGAAAATGATCGGGTTTGCGGACGATGTGGCAAACACCTACGTGAACTGGAGATAGCCACCAACAGGGCAATCGTACAGGCCCAAGAATGGCTAACCAATGCAGGATTGAGCCTAGCAGAGCACAAAACGGAGGCGGTACTCATAAGCTCGAGGAAGACCGTGGAAACCGCGAACCTGACGGTAGGTCGTACAGTCATAACTTCCCGACCGTACATCAAGTACCTGGGGGTTATACTAGACCACAGATTGTCCTTCAAGGTACATCTGAAGCTAGTAGCCGACAAGGCATCAGTGGCATGCTCTGCATTGGCCCGCATAATGCCAAATACCAGAGGTCCGAAGGAGTTGCGCCGCAGACTCATCAGTGGTGTAGTGCGTTCGATAACCACATACGCAGCATCAATCTGGGTAGGTGCAATCGAATGCAGGACGTACACGAGGATATACAAGCGGTATACAGGACGTGCGCGCTCAGAATCACAAGTGCGTTTCGCACTGTGTCGGGTGAAGCCGCCGAAGTACTGGCAGGTCTGAAGCCTTTTGATATCCACGTCCGAGAACTCGTGCTGAACAGTAACACCCACAGCGGAAGCAGAGCAGCGAACAGGCAGATTTCCTAAGCGAGTGGCAGCGCAGGTGGAGTTCATCCAACAAAGGCGCATGGACGCGTACCCTCATCCCGGGAGTGAGTGAATGGGTAAATAGGAAACACGGACAGGTGAACTACTACCTGACGCAACTTTTGAGCGGACACGGCTGTTTTAAAGACTACCTCTTCCGTTTTGGGCATGAGGCAGACCCACTCTGTCCCAGATGCGGGATAGGATACCCGGAAGACGCCGAGCACGTGTTTTTTAACTGTCCGAGATTCAGAAGAGAACGAGAAAGAGTGGAACGGAAGTATGGGGAACCGGTGACGCCATCGAATCTTGTATACCACATGCTGGCAAACATGGACAATTGGGAGGCTGCAGATGAAATGGCGAACGCAGTCATGAAGGAGCTACGGCGGGAAGAAAGATCCCGGAGAACGGAAGACGGCCGATAAGGCCATACTCTCCGCCGAAGTAATACTTAACGGTCGTTCCGGCGGAGAAGTAGACAGGAGTTTAAACAGGCATAGTCCTGGTTTCGCAGGGGCCACTTGTACGTACTGCGGTGCGTCAACGTCCTTGTAATTTAAAAAAACACACACACACACACTCGCACACACACACTTGTAAAGATGAAAAGTGTAACGCGGACAAGGCAAACGTTTTAGATTAACCTCCCGATAGAGAGAGAGAGAGAGAGCGACAAACACAAGCGAGGCAATCAAATAATGTCCACTACAATAGGTCACTGCGATTAGGCGATGCGATGCGATGCGACGGCGACGAAGGCGGGTAGGCGTGGAGGCGTTGCCTGTCCACTCAATGCAATTAGCTGGTGGTTTTTTTTCCTCTCGACCAGCAGCTGCTGTCCGAATGCACTATGGGCAAAAAGTCCCGAATTGCGGCATTTTTACCATTTTTGAAGATAGAAACATGAAACTTTGTACATATACCTAAAAAATAAAGATCGAATTTCGGATTTTTTCCTTTTTCAATTGGACCACGCCTTCCTTCCCGCCCACCTTACCATGAGGTTATAATTTTCGATTTTATTCTAAAAATTTGTTTTAAAATATTTTAATGTAATATATTTAATAAAATTAAACTATATTTATTAAATTAATATATTTTTAGCAAATTCGCATTTTAAATTTGATTTGGATCCATGCAAAATTAAATCAAACTGCTTCACAGCAGTTTGTTGGCGGTTGTTGTTGCCCCAAAAATCAAACAACGTTGCAAAACAAGACGTAAATACAACTGCAACATTGAGTTTTGCCGTAAATCGGGCAAAAACGGGCAAAAATGTTAACCACTATTTGATTGTAAACAGTTTGGTTAATAACATTCAGCTTTAATATTGCCTCGACCGGCCTAGACGCACTAGTTACACTCAACAGAAACACAAATACATTTGTTACCAGGGACCTTAAAATATACCAACAACACATTGCATGATTGGACAATATATCACATGTTCTAAATATTTAGTGCCAATAATTAAAATTACATACCTTGACAATTAAATTCCATATTTAAGCGAATAACAAATTACCAACGAAGTCTAAAATTTTTTAAAAATATGTTTCAGTATTCTTGAAGTATTCTAATTCAAAAAATAAAGTCAATTTAATGATACCGAACACAATAAAAAAATGTAAAAATGCCGCACTTTGCGACTTTTTGCCCATAGTGCACTACTTGAAATGTTAATGCCTTAACAACTACTAACAGGACAGAAAAATAAATTGGGGAAAATATAAGCACTCATAAAACTCCTTTATGTTAATAATACCACCTTTAAGAGCAATTATTTCAAAACTAAGTATAGCATAATAGCGCATGCAAACCATACTCAGTCGATAATATATCGCCTAATTAGTATTACTACACTTTAAACTCCTATGATTGCTAAAGACGGACAATAAACAATACTAAACACACTAAGCTGACTTGTGCCACCACGGGACTATGCAACCCCAGTCAATGAGTTTAGTTGTCAATTGCTAAATTAATTTTGTTGTACTAATTTATTTCCATCGTTTTCATTAGGTGTTTTGCTTACCGCAAGAGGCAGATCTGGTCCACGAACTTTTTTCAAAGTAAGCTCTACACCTTAAGAAATACGACAGCACATAAACGACAGTAGCCAGTTTGACCGTTTGAGTATAAAGCCATTTTGAAGATATTATTTTCGAAAACGTCAACCACTACCGTCTTGGTTAAGTATTTTGGTTCTGATTTTATGATTTTACTTTCTCGCTAAACTATAGACACAAAGAGACTAACCTAGTACACAAATATGCATAAAGACAAAAAACAAAAAAGACTTGAATCACTAGATGGTATTGATTCTAGAGCATAATTTTTTTTATATGCCATGTTTAGATTCTACACAAAATTGGGCGCCAAAATATATTATTAAATTATAATTATATCTGTAACGAATCACCAAGGATGTATTCGTCTGGTGCTGGTGAAAGGATTATTAGTGTGGCGTACGCGCTGGCTTCTCCGGGCTTTTCTCAGGTAGCATGGGGTTAAAGAAAAGGCCAACTAATAAGACGCACCACTTATAACAATAGTACATTTAAAATTCGCGTACATATTGGGTAGACAGAGAAGAAGGAGTGTAATGGAAAGGTTACATTAAACAATTATGAAAGAGACGAGAAAGGGAAGGAGAGGAAGGTAATGCAACACAGCTGTTATTGGGTGCAGACGCCCACCCTACCGTGATCCTGCATTCATTGCCAAAAACTAAAAAGTTGCAGGATCCCTAAAAGAAAGTGGTTCGGCTAACCTACTCCTGCCTGGTGAGGCATGGTTCCAAATTAGAAAACGCAACTAGCACATAATAAACATTATAAACAATTTAATTAAAATAAAATACATAAAGAAACGGCAAATAAATCAATCAAAGAAAACATGAACGGAAAAGCAACAGAATTACATATGTGGAAATATTATAGCTAAATTATAGCTATGAGGCTGCCCAGTATACAAGGAGCTAAAAAGTCGTATCAACCATAAAGTCTTAACAACGCGATCCCACAACGCACCATTAATACCCTCCAAACTCTTTTTTTCTTTTCGTCAGCAGCCAGGTCATCACTCGGTAGTTCCAACGTAACAAAAGCGTTATAAAATCGAATCAGGCGAGCCCTGCTTGCAATGACCAATCACCACCTACAGTCCCTTACCAACCCGTAGAGCACAAGAATATAAAATGGAAACGATGATACTCAGACTGCAACAAAGCATGGAGGAATTCATTGCTTTTATGAGAAATCAAAATATTTTGATTCAGATGCTCCAAAACACTCTATCAAAATAATCAATGGCTCCCCTACGCATTGCACTGTGGAATGCCAACGGCGTTCCACTTCACAAAATATTGAGTTCATGAATGACAATGAAATCGACGTAATGCTACTAGCAGAAACCCACCTTACCAACAAATATAATTTCCAAATCCGAAGGTATTTGTTCTACAGTACAAATCATCCTGATGGAAAGGCCCATGGAGGCACTGGAATACTGATTAAAAACCGCATTAAACACCACTTCCACAATGCGTTTGCAACTAGCTATCTGCAAGCCACATCTATCATTATACAGTTGGATTGTCACAATATAACACTAGCCGCGGTATACTGTCCTCCTCGCTTTACGATATCCGAAGCCCAATTTATTGACTACTTCAACTCGCTAGGCAACTACTTTATAGCAGCAGGAGACTATAACGCTAAGCACACGCACTGGGGATCTCGCCTCGTGTCCCCGAAAGGAAGACAGCTGTATCAAGCAATTATAAAACCTAGCAACAAGCTTGACTGCGTTTCCCCTGGTTTACCAACTTACTGGCCTAGTGATCCAAGAAAATTGACAGACTTGATTGACTTCGCAGTTACAAAAAAACATCCCACGTAATCTGATTAGCGCCTGTTCTCTACCGGATCTATCATCAGACCACTCGCCTGTACTCTTTGGCCTAAACCAACAGCCAGTTAGAAATGACAACCCCGTCATGCTAACCTCTAACAGCACAAACTGGCTCAAATTCAAAAAATACATAAGTTCACACATTGAACTTACTCCACGGCTAACCGACGAAGATGACATCAACAGAACCGTAAACAATATCGAGACAGTTTTGGCTTCAGCGGCTCGAATCGCAACACCACGTAGGCAAAATATAACACATAACACCAAGCACACGAATGCAGAAATAGAGCAGTTAGTTCTGGCAAAGCGTCGCTCCCGGCGCGAATGGCAATTATCTCGATCGCCATCTGCAAAACAACAGTTAAAAGAAGCTTCACGTCGACTCACCCAGGCTCTACGACAAGAAGAAGACAGATCCATACAGCGCTATATAGAGCAACTATCTCCAACCAGCTCAAAATTTCCACTTTGGAAAGCTCACTCTACACTGAGCGCACCAACAGTAACGGTTACGCCAATACGGACCCTGCAGGTTGCTGGGCCCGAAGCGACAAAGACCGAGCCGACACATTCGCTGCCCACCTTCAAAATGTTTTCCAGCCAAATCCAGTAACAAACCTGCCTAATATACGTTTACAAACAGATGTAGACTTCCCTATTGCCGAACCTATTGTATTTCGAGTATGCGAAGTCATAAAAATTATAAAAAAAACAGCTGCAACCGCGAAAATCTCCGGGCTGCGATCTAATAACACCAAAAATGCTTATTGAACTCCCACTATGTGCTGTTGGTACCATGTGCCAACTCTTCAACGCGATGACAAGAATCGGCTGCTTCCCGAAGAGGTGGAAAAAGTCAATCATCATAATGATACCAAAGCCAGGAAAAGACCACACTCTCACCTCCTCATACAGACCAATAAGCCTACTTTCGTGTCTATCAAAACTCTTTGAGAAATGCCTTTCAACCCGTATCATACCATACTTAAGAAGACATAATAGTATCCCAGCACATCAATTCGGTTTTCGCAAAAAGCATGGAACTATCGAACAGGTGAACCGCATAATATCAGAAATTCGAACAGCATTCGAGAATAGGGAGTACTGCACTGCGGTATTTTTGGACGTCTCTCAAGCATTCGACAGAGTATGGCTTGACGGCCTAATGCACAAAATCAAAATAATGCTCCCTAATAGCACGCATAAACTCTTGAAGTCATATCTTTACAACAGGATATTTGTAGTGAGATGCAATACCGTCATGTCAGCTGAACATAATATCGAAGCTGGTGTTCCTCAAGGCAGCGTTCTCGGGCCGACTTTATATCTACTCTACACTTCTGATATCCCTACGAGTAGACAACTGACTATCAGGCATGCTCCGGTTTTCACTTTTCGTTTTCGTTTTCGTTTTGGGACCAAAACCGAGATTTTCGTTTTTAGGTGCTCCGGTTTTCACACGTTTTTGGTCATCGTTTTGCTATCGGAACGTTTCATTTTTTACTGCTAAAACAGCTGACTTGTGTTTTGGTTAAAAGTAAACAACGCGAAAAAATGTCTTTTGTATGTCAAATTTCGTGCGTGGATTGAACTCACTCAGGATTTTTTTATGCTGCATAGTTTATTTATGCTTCCCCTGAATGAAATATATTTGCCTTTTGTCTTTTTTGCAAAGAACGATTTGAAACTTTCTTTAAAAAAATCAGTTGAACGGCAATCAGCTGTTTCCCACAAAAAATGGGGATGCCACCTTTTTAATGCATTTCATTCCGGTTATTCCAACAATTTTTTTTATAAAATTTTAACGCATAAGTAATTAAATTAAATAAATTAATTTTTAAAAAACATATTTTACCCAACTTCAACAAATTTATCGCCATCCGTTTGATTATACAAGTATTTTTAACTTGCTTTTTCATTCTATCAAAAGTATGGCAGCTTAGGCGATAACTCATAGTGTCCGACTTATCGGTCGCTCACCAAAACGAAAATTGTTGTTGCCGACGGCAAAATTTGATATCCAAATTTGAGGTGGGGTCAGAAATTAGTCGTTTTAAAAATAATTACAAGCCTAATTGATCTGCTGGCGGTCTTAAAAGAACGACAATAAACCAATGAGTCAACCACTTTTTTTCCTTTTGCAAATAAGATCCGATTTAATATAGAAAAAGGCATTTACTTTTCATTTCGGCAAGTCAAATTTTCTCGTTTTGAAATTCGAAAAAATCTTGTGAAAGTGAAAACGGGAGCACCAATTTTTTCGTTTTCGATTTCAAAACGAAAACGAAAACGAAAAGTGAAAACCGGAGCATGCCTGTATGTCTACGTTTGCCGACGACACCGAGATCCTTAGCCGATCTAAATTTCCACAACAAGCTTCAGCGCAACTTGCGACCCATCTAGACGCTGTAGAGA
The DNA here is from genome assembly GCF_023558535.2 of Drosophila nasuta. Lineage (NCBI taxonomy): Eukaryota > Metazoa > Arthropoda > Insecta > Diptera > Drosophilidae > Drosophila > Drosophila nasuta. The sequence continues at coordinate 15,175 of NW_026869488.1, forward strand.
AATGGCTCTCAGACTGGCGTATAAAAGTAAATGAGCAAAAATGTAAACACGTAACTTTTACCTTAAATAGACGAAATTGCCCCAACCTTACACTAAACAACACCGTGCTTCCCCAATCAGATGAAGTAACGTATCTTGGCGTACATCTCGACAGACGGCTCACCTGGCGCACGCACATTGAAGCTAAAAGAACTCACCTAAGGCTGAAGGCAAACAGTCTGCATTGGCTTATAAACTCCCGCTCCCCCCCCTTAGTCTGGATTACAAGGTCCTGCTCTATAACTCCGTTCTGAAACCAATCTGGACTTATGGCTCTCAGTTGTGGGGGGAGCGCCAGCAACAGCAACGTAGAGATCGTGCAGAGAGCCCAAGCAAAGATCCTTAGAACTATCACCGGGGCACCGTGGTACGTTCGGAGTGAAAACATTCAGAGAGACTTGAATATACTTCCCGTCCGAGATGAAATAGCACAACACATGGAAAATTACTACATCAAGCTGTCGAACCATCCAAATCACCTTGATAGAGCACTAACATTAGTAAGCAGCCGTTCCCGCCTGTTAGAATAATGTAGTATTTTTAAGATTTAAACACATTTTGTTAGTCTCGTAAGAGAAGATTCAAAATATAAAACATACAGTAATAAAAAAAAATTATAGCTATTTCATAAATACTTAAAAAACTAAATAAAGAAACTTAAGGTTTCTCAGGTGCAATGAAATTAAGTTGCCAGCAAAACAAAAAAAAAACTTTGCATTCAACAGATCCAATGCAAAAAAAAAAAAGCTCTGTTGCGTACAATATGTAAATAAAAAGTTATCTATAAGAAAAGCTCACTTACATCATTCTCCAGCGACGAAAGATCTTTCACAGCCGGTGATATGTGCGTGTGTGTTGTTTTGTTGTTGTTGATTCAGCTGTGGAGCAAAAGTTTAAAGCCCTGACAAAAGCTTTATGCTAGCATGGTGATCTGAGCTTTTATGTTCCATTGTTTTGGTAAACAAATATAAATTAAATTTTAAAATTGCAAATCTTGACAGAAAACATAAATATTGACGGACAAGATATATGTAGGACAACTTATTGTAACTAATGAAGTTTATTTACCTCTGATACATAGTATATTACACCACGTAATCATATGTAAATTTACAACACAGTTTGTCATTCAACATACATATATACATGTACGCAAACAATACATTAAATGAATAAAATATAATACAAAAACGCACTAATTAAATGGCAGAAGGCCCAAAAGATATAACGCAGGTATACATTAACTAACAAAAAACATCTAAAGGCGCGGACATCAGCTGCGCCAACTCTCTGAGTGGTACTAAGACACTTTTGCAGGTGGTCGCACGGTCACTAGCACATATCCAACATCCGCGGTAATGTTGGCGTCCTCCTTGCTAGTCCTCTCAGGGACAAATCTCAACGAAATATAAGGTGGCGGCTGCGCCATTCGCGATTCGCTGCAAATCGCTCCTCCTAATTTCTGCCAGATCGCAGAGCTTGCCTTTCGATTGCTGCTATCAGCTGATCGGCTGCAGCTTGCGAAGCGAGCGTGCGAAAGCTTTCGAAGCTTTCGCACAAGCTTTTGGCTGCCGGGTGACGATGCGGCGTGGATGTACTTTGTTTGGGTGGCTTAACTTAACGCCTACACCAACAACATCCAAAAGAAAATTTTAACACTGCGTGCCGTCTGATTTTTTAAAGAAAAATCAGAGCATTAATATATGAAACTTTTACAACTGGGGTGAAGAATATTTACCCTGCCTTATTGAACGGCACCATATAAATATGTCACTTTTGTCTTTTACTTGGCGATATATGTATATAATATATTTTTTTCTCTACTTTGTGAGAACTGCCATGACAAAATGCACAGATGACTTGCGAGAATGAATGACCAGCACGAATGAAAAATCTAAGCCTTGTCAAACGGACATTAAACTTTGATGCATTCTTATCTTCCCATTCTTTGCCATTCGCTGCCTTAAGATGCATCTATCGCGAAAATCTTTCTGCAATGTTGCTAAGCCCCACACACAGAGGGCGCTAATTAATATTTCCTAACAAAATACATACATATAGTAACATATGTAACTACAAGTTTATACTAACACTAAACAATTATTATACATCTAACATTTAACTAACAAAAATTGGATTATTAACATATATAAACATAACTTTAATAAATATATTACATTAACTACATTTTCTACACATATGTAGTCGTGGTGTGCACGTTTTACATTATCCAAAAAAACTTTGCTTACTTTTAGGCTTAGCTAAATTCTGCTACGACAAGCGGCCTATTACACAAGGTAAAGCAGATAGCTAAACAGAGGAGCTTATCAACTTTTTTTTTTGAGAAAGCTTTTATTGATGAAAGAACATCGTTAAAATAAGAAGCAGGCAATTACTCATATTTAAATCAAAACAAAAAATTAAAATGAATGAGAATAGCTTAGCCACGATTAACTCAACCATGAATTGCATAAAATAAATACAAAATTTTGATGGTACGGATACAAGTGAACTAATAGCACAAATAGATAGATTGGGAGCGGTTAAAGCAGATCATTTAAAACATTTTGGTGAAAAAGAAACTAGCGACGTTTTAATGGATATGTTAAAACCGTGTCGAGTTGAATCAACCATAGAAGAATATTATAGTAAAATTAATGAAGTGTCTAATAGAGTACACAATCGAATACTAATCCAAAACGATGATACATACACTACTTCCGAAGTAAACCGACTTGCACTCCCCGTTTTTAGAGACAACTTACCTGAACCTACTAAAACAATGATATTCGTGAGAAATCCGCAGTCCTTAGATGATGCTTACAAAATCATTGAAGATGCTAGATATCAAAGCCCCACACACAGAGGGCGCTAATTAATATTTCCTAACAAAATACATACATATAGTAACATATGTAACTACAAGTTTATACTAACACTAAACAATTATTATACATCTAACATTTAACTAACAAAAATTTGGATTATTAACATATATAAACATAACTTTAATAAATATATTACATTAACTACTTTTTCTACACATATGTAGTCGTGGTGCGCACGTTTTACATTATCAAAAAAAAACTTTGCTTACTTTTAGGCTTAGCTAAATTCTGCTATGACAAGCGTAAAGCAGATAGCTAAACAGAGGAGCTTATCAACTTTTTTTTGAAAAAGCTTTCATTGATGAAAGAACATTGTTAAAATAAGAAGCAGGCAATTACTCATAATATTTAAATCAAAACAAAAAAAAAAAAAAATTAAAATGAATGAGAATAGCTTAGCCACGATTAACTCAACCACGAATTGCATAAAATAAATACAAAATTTTGATGGTACGGATACAAGTGAACTAATAGCACAAATAGATAGATTGGGAGCGGTTAAAGCAGATTTTGGTGAAAAAGAAACTAGCGACGTTTTAATGGATATGTTAAAACCGTGTCGAGTTGAATCAACCATAGAAGAATATTATAGTAAAATTAATGAAGTGTCTAATAGAGTACACAATCGAATACTAATCCAAAACGATTGTTCGTGGGGGCGCTGAAAAGTTCCAAGAGTTTTTCCTTTTCCGAAATAAAAACACTCGCGGTTTTTTCTTATAACAAATATGTATTTATTGCAAACTTTTCGGGTTGTTGAAAACGCACAATTGGGGGGTAATTATACCGTAGCGAAAGAGGCGAAAATTAGAACTGCCCTTTAGAGAAATGCCGACGGCATTTCGTTGATCTATGCTGAGCGCGGCTCAGCGGTGGTGAGTTGTGGGAGAGAGAAGCTGAGAGCACTGGAGCTTGAGTGCATTCTTACGCACTGAGCGCATTGCTAGTGAGCGAAAAAGCTTTGAGTGCTTTTCGGTCGGCGGAGCGGAGGTGTGCCTCTCACTTAGCAATGCGCTCGCATCAACATTCTCCCCCCCTTGCAATATTGGGATTGCAAAAAATAACAAATTTGGGAGGATACCCGGCATGACAATATCAGGATAGATAGAGTGGGTGTGTCTTGGAGCGCAACGACGCCGTGCAGACTCCTTCAGCGCCCATGCGAGTGATGGAGAGGCCCAAGGCCCCTGGCAACGACTCGCTGATGCGGCTTACTGGACAACACGGATCCAACTCGCCGCGGTGGGGAGTATGCTCACTCCTTTGCACTGGAAAGTGCCGTCTGCGGGAGCTAGGCACGGGCCGGGTGCGTGGGTGAGTGGGCCTGTGGATGCCGGCCTGGTGGATGCCGGCCTGGGAAACGTGGACACGGGACGTCCTTGGTGGTTCTTCTCTGGAGGGTGCCGGGTGGTCGCGTCGGCTCCTGGGCTGGCGCGAGGTTGTGCCGGGAGGCACGGAGACCCCACGCGGAGTGACCGGTGCCATCGGTGCAGAGGAAGACTGCGTCTCCGTCCGGGATCGTTCGACGGACAGTCGAGCTGAAAGAGGTTCTAAGGGAGGTCCTGTCACAGGATCAATCGTATAGGTTCGCTCGACGGACAGTCGAGCCGAAGGTGTTGGAACCGATTTTGAATGGGGGTCTAACAAAGGCTTGCGTTTAGAGGATCGTTCGTCGGACAGTCGAACCGAAGAAGGATCAGAGTGGGGTCCCGTCACAGGACCGATCGTAGGAGTTCGATCGACGGACAGTCGAGTCGAAAAGGACGAGATGGAGTTAGAAGTGGATCCCGACGCTGGGCCGGTCAGGATCCAACCGAAAATGGTCTCTTGACCAATGAGGGTCCCACAAACGTTCGGACGAGAGCCGCCGAGAAGAACGGATGGGAGGATATCCGCGCCTAAAAGCACGTCTATCTGCGAACTCTCATAGAACTTGGGGTCGGCCAGCGGAATGCTTGGCAGATTGTCGAGGATGGTTTGTGGGACAGAGCATGAGGGCAGTTTTCCTGCTAATTGAGGAAGGACGAAAGCCGATGCCTCAATCTGCAGATCTGGTCGCAACGGGGAGCCAATTAGGAATTGGCAATGCTTTCGGGGCTGGGCTGCTACAACTTGAGTCAGCCCAGAGACGTGGGCTTGAACGGATGTGTATGGCATCCTCAAGCGCTTGAACAATCGTTCAGAAATGAAGGTAGCCTCTGATCCGGAATCGATCAGAGCCCGTGCTGTGTGCCGAACGCCGTGATGGCAAATGTGTACAACAGCTGTACTCAGCAGAACACCTTGTGTGTTAACTGCCAGGAATGATTGCACATTAGCTGACTGGGAAGGAGTGAACTGTATATTAGGAGTGGGATTAGTGACTGTCGGCGTCGGGTTGACTCGATGCAAGAGTGTATGATGACGACCCTTGCACGTAAAACAGTTGTGCGCACTTGTGCAGTCGGCCAGGACATGGCCTCGTGCGAAACAGTTCAAGCACAGCTTCTGTTGCTTGATATGATTGACCCTTTCATTGACACCCATCTGAAGAAATCGAGGGCACAATCGAATCGGATGGTTCTCCCGGGAACAGAAATTGCAGGTCTGGGTCTTAATGATCACCCTACTCTCAAAAGAGTTGACCTGCCTGGAGACGGGGGCCTTCTTGGGTGAGGCTCTTGGAACCGTCGGAGCGTTCGTGCTGGATGACACCTCCGCTATCGCTTCTAGGGTGCGATGCCGCTCTAGAAGAAAAGCGTTCATGTCAACCCACGTTGGAATATCGCTCTTGTTTTGGATTGACTGTTCCCAAAGAGAAAGGGTCAACTTGGGGAGCCTCGAGGAACACAAGAAAACCAGGATGCAATCCCAATTCTCTGTGTCGATTTTCGAGTGCTCTAAGGCTGTCAGACACCCTTGAATGGTGCTCTGCAACTCCTGAATAGAGGAACTCGACTCTTGCCCAATGGCGGGCAAATTGAACAAAATTCTCAGCTGACTGTTTACGAGCAACCGTTTGTTCTCGAAACGCTCAGTCAAGCTGGACCACGCCGACTGGAACCCTTCATTTGTCAAAGGAGATTTTGACACAATGGCATGGGCTTCACCGCTGGTCTTGGAGTTGAGATAGAAAAGTTTCTCAACTTCCGACAGTCTCGGGTTCTGTATATAGAGGGCTGTGAATAAATCCCGGAAGGTGGGCCAGCGAGTGTAATCGCCTCCGAAAACTTCAGTGTCGCACGGAGGTAATCGACACCCTGTGGGCATGGATTGCACAGCTTGTGGTTGTACGGGTGTACGGGGGGTGAGCGCCTGGGATGCGTTGGCTATTTGCTCACCTAACAGAGCTGCACACTGCTCGTAGGCAGCATAGCAGTACTCGTACTTGGCCTGAACAGTAGGGAGCTCTTCTGTGGTCGTCTCCTCAGACATGACGCAAGAGCAAGCCTCATACTCATTCTCGACCTTTTCCCATAAGGAACGCATCTGGTCCCTTCGGACTTGGCACGTATATAGGGATGGGCTATCAGCCGAAAGATTGTTGACTCTCGCCGCGAAGTGACTGATACGATCAGTCGCGGCGATGAATTTCGTCAACGCTGTGTCTACTTTGTTTTGTGCCATCGGGACGGAAGGAAACGTAGCAACTAGTAGAAAATATACCAGAAAATACTAGAAAAAATACCACAGGCAGTGCTGAGGTATTTTACACCCAAATGGGTACGGACTGCGGACACAGGCAACGAACGCAAAGGGGGCCGGGGAAGTTTCCCGCGACAATCAAGCAAATGATTGTCGAAAACAAGAACAAAAAAAAGCACGGAAAAATACCACAAAAACACAATATGCTGGAAAAAAACACAATTGTGGTTAAAGATGCGCTGGATGGAACAAATAATAAATAAATTGTCACGAAAAAAAAACAAAAGATTATTTATATATTTGTATATGGATATGTGTTGGAAGGAGAAGTGTATTTATACGTAGGTGTGTATATGTGTGTGGGTATGTCTATGTGTGTGGGACACTGGCTGGAGGTAGCCTATACACCGACACTTGAGCTGGGAGTTGCTCTCAAATACACACACTAAATATATCACTTGGAAAAAAAATCAAGGAAAGGGTAGGGTATGTCGAGTGCGACTACCGCTGCCCTGCCAATCTATTACTTCACGCGCAGAAGTACTTGCAGTATGTACGTATGTACGTATGTATGTCTGCACTGCGCTGTCAAACGTTTGAGCAGACGAAGTGCACGTATGTTTGTATTCGGAGAGAGAGAGCAAGTGCTGCTGCAAGCCGGTGCGCTTGCGAACAAGAGAGAGTGCACAAAGGTATGTGCGTGTGTGAAGAGAGAGCGAGAGCAAGCGCGGCTGCAAGCCGGAGCGCTTGCGGACAAGAGAGAGTGCACAAAGTATGTGTGTATGTATGTCGGCGATTATCGCGACATACAAAACATAAAACGGACAAGAATTAAAAGCAATACGAAATGCTTGTACACACAGCTTGGATTTTAGTTATTATGTATGTTTATATATGTATGGAATATACAATATATAATATTTTCACTTTAGTAGCTCTCTTAATAATTTACACTTTTCACTAATATGCACTTGCACTTACAAAAAATAAACACACATGCATACATACGTACGCGATTGGCGGAACAAAAATATAATAATATTTTATTATAAATGAATGTATATAGGATAAACGCAGAAAAGGTCGTCCGAAGCAAAAAGGAAAGCAACTTGGCAAAAGATGTTGGAATCTTTTGCACAATATGTCGGAAATTGAGGGGCGGACGACCGTGGGAGAAGTGATAGGACAAATGGAAAAAACTTGTGATACTTATCAGCGTAGTATGCTGGAATGCCGATGATAATGGGATCCGGCTCGAAGGACCAAATGTTCGTGGGGGCGCTGAAAAGTTCCAAGAGTTTTTCCTTTTCCGAAATAAAAACACTCGCGGTTTTTTCTTATAACAAATATGTATTTATTGCAAACTTTTCGGGTTGTTGAAAACGCACAATTGGGGGGTAATTATACCGTAGCGAAAGAGGCGAAAATTAGAACTGCCCTTTAGAGAAATGCCGACGGCATTTCGTTGATCTATGCTGAGCGCGGCTCAGCGGTGGTGAGTTGTGGGAGAGAGAAGCTGAGAGCACTGGAGCTTGAGTGCATTCTTACGCACTGAGCGCATTGCTAGTGAGCGAAAAAGCTTTGAGTGCTTTTCGGTCGGCGGAGCGGAGGTGTGCCTCTCACTTAGCAATGCGCTCGCATCAACAACGATGATACATACACTACTTCCGAAGTAAACCGACTTGCACTCCCCGTTTTTAGAGACAACTTACCTGAACCTACTAAAACAATGATATTCGTGAGAAATCCGCAGTCCTTAGATGATGCTTACAAAATCATTGAAGATGCTAGATATCAAAGCTACACATTATATGGGCCGACTCGAAAGAATAATAAATACAATAAACCAAACTTTAGAACCAATTTTAGTAACGATAATAAAAATGTAAACGAATTGATAGTAACACAAAGTAGTTCTAGTGATGCTAGCGGTGTCCAACAAGATAATGCTACAAAAACTGAAAATCGAAGATCTGAAGGTGGATTTAGCGCAAATAATAGAAAGCAGGGGTATCACAATCAGTTAAATAATAACACAACAACCAACTCCAGTTACAAAGAATGATCTTGCAATTTATTCAAAGACATACAAATACCCCGAAATACATAAAGACGAAGTCAATCGGCAAATAGAAGAAATGTTAAGTCAAGGTATTATCAGACATTCAAAAAGCCCATACAATAGCCCTTTATGGGTAGTTTAAAAGAAAATGAACCAGTCTAATAAGCAAAAGTGGCGGCTCGTTGTAGACTACAGTAAACTAAATAAGGAAACTATCGAAGATCGCTTCCCCATCCCAAATATAGATGAGATTAGGAGGCTGCAAAATATTTTCAAGCCTAGATCTCGCGAAAGGTTTTTATCAAATAGAAATGGACATTAAAGATATACACAAAACAGCGTTTTCAACAACAAGTGGACATTACGAGTTTCTTCATATGCCTTTTGGACTGCGGAACGCTCCCTCGACGTTTCAAAGACTAATGAACAACATTCTTAGTCCCTTTATTGGACAATTTTGCATCCTCTCCATAGAGTTTCTTCGTATGCCTTTTGGACTGCGGAACGCTCTCTCGACGTTTCAAAGACTAATGAACAACATTCTTAGTCCCTTTATTGGGCAATTTTGCATCGTCTCCATGGATGACATCCTTATATTTTTTAAAAATATAGAAGAATACGTCAATCATCTTAATTCTGTATTCAGCTGCCTATCTAAAGCAAATTTAAAGCTCCAATCAAACAAATGTGAAATTATCAGAGAGGAGATCGATTCAGAAGGTCTTAAGCCAAGTCAAAAGAAAGTCGACGCAATCTTTAAAATAAAATTACTAACAAACCAGAAACAAATTAAAAGTTTCTTAGGAATCACAGGGTATTTAAGGGGTACATAAAAGACTACTCAAAAATTGCACAGCCCTTGATAAAATACTTAAAGAAAAATGCTAAAATGATCAAGAATACACAGAAGCTTTTCAAAAACTAAAAATCCTAAAATTATGCTTTAGGCGCCGTGCTCATGCAAGGAAATAAAGTAAATCATGAACTTAACTATAGCACAATAGAGAAAGAGCTTCTTGCCATTTATTGGTCAACAAAATACTTCAAATATTACATTTACGGAAGAAATTTCATAATTAAAACCGACCATAGGCCCCTAGTTTGGCTTAACAATCTAAAAGAACCTAACTTAAATCAACAACGCTGGAAAGTGCAATTAAACGAGTTCGATTTTGACATAACATTTATAAAAGGCAAGGAAAACGCTTTGGCAGACAGACTTAGCAGAATTGTTGAATCATCATCAGAGGAATTTGACAAAAACGTACAAACAAAAGTAGATATACATAACACTGATATATTCACGCTAGAGATCAATAACAGTTTACCAGACATTATACATAACACAAACATAGAAGATGACGATTTCTCTAAAAGTTTGATTCAATTATTTACTAACGAAACTGACGATTTGGCGATTTGACGATTTTATAAGTGTTACTGAAAAATGTCTAAACGTCTTTAAAATTCAAATAAAAATTAAAGAGGCAGAAAGTGATTCAAGTACATTCAAAATTTTGTATAAACAAAAAAACACTCTTTTAAAACAAGTGGCGATGAGGAAAATATGCTAAAGTTCATGCAAGAAAAATTGCCTGAAAAAGGCCTAGTTGCTTTATTCTCAGAAAACTTAAGTTTATTTGTAAAATTTCAAGAAATTGATAGACAGTTTTTTTAAAATAATAGAAATTTAAGAATTCTCAAGTCGTGTATACTATTTGAAGATATAAATGATAAAGAAAAAATTCTAAAGATAAACGAACACATAAAAAATAATCAAAGAGGTATTAACGAAATATTTGCATATACATATAATAGAAAAATAATACATTAATTTAACATAGTTGTAATTAAGCAATTTCTCCTGGAAAATAACATAGATGTGCACTTTACAACTCCTTACAAGAAAACCGGAAACTCGGACGTGGAACGATTACATCTAACACTAAATGAAGATAAGACTGTATAACGCGGATACAAACAATACTGACACAGTTCAAGAAAATGTCCATAAAGCAATTATTTGTTACAATAACACAATACATTCAATTACAAACACTATACCAATAGATTTATTTAATAACATACTTTGTCATGAAGATATTGTAAAATTGTCTGAAAAATTATTGAAAAATAAGCAGAATCTAAATGCGAGCCAAACTTCGCAAATGTATACGTTAAGAATTACCAAGTAGGAAAATCCAATCCAATTTATAAAGAAATAAGTAACCATAATCAAGCTAATAACTACATGGTATCTAATGAAAACCCAACAAAAAAAATTTATAAAGATCAGCTAAAAAGAAGATATAAATACCAAAATGAAAATGATACAAATTAAGAACCTTTTTTGTATCACCTATTCAATATTTAATCCACTGAAAATTTCAACAATATTGTCGAAACTCGTGCTGGGGGAGTCATGTACACATACCCTAACCTTAACCTCATTATGTATGTACAGTATGTACACGGCAGCTAAGCTTTCACTAAAAAGTTTGAAGCCTAGCTTATGCTGAGATTAGTAATTAAGCAGACTTGGAACAGTACGCATGTACAAATAAATTAATTGTAAGACTAAACTGAAGTCTTTTTTTGTGAAACCTTTTTTACTCGACAAAGAAGTCGAAAGAGGTATTACATCGAATACCGTTACTATCAGCCTATAACCGATTAAAAAGTCGTGGCTAAAGGCATCGATCATTTCATAGCTGAGACGAAGAGGACTCAACTTTCCATCTAAATATATGTATTAATATTTTATTAATTTTTATATAAATCGGTTCAACTTATATATTATATATGTGGAAAATTCTCTGACAGAATTTGTGCGATCGTCTTTACAGTGAAACAAGTGATATACCCGCTACCCATTTTGATTAAAAGCAAAATATTACGGTAATAATCTCAAAATATATTATTAAAAATAAATATGCATGCATTCTCGATCGGGATTTGAACTCGAGCACCACCGACCGGGTGGTTAAAAAAAAATAATAACGTTTGCACCTCGAGCGGGCTCGAACCCGACCACCACAACATGATCGGCTTGCACTCTACCACCTGAGCTATCGCATTGCTTATGAACCCTCTATGCATACAGATACTAATATAGACGAGCATATATATACGTATACGCATACATACAATACATACATAGCAGGCAATTTTGCTCATACAAAAGTATTTCATTAATAAAATCAATCACAATTTTTATTTATAATTGTTGTAAATACAATTAAAATTAAAAAAAAAAGTTTGTACCCCTAGCGGGCACGAACCCGAGTACCACAACACAAATATGCTTGCACTCTACCAATAGAACTATCGCAGTGCCTCTATGCATGCAGATACAAATATAGAGGCGAGCATGTATATACGTATACGCATACATACAACACATACATAGAAGCCGTTTTTGCCCATATAAAACTATTTCTTTAATAACTTAAACAATTTTTACCTGATCGCAAAATTTAATTTCTTTTCTCAAAAAACTCTGCAAACTTACGTAAACAAGTGCAATTTTGTGTATCATACGTCATTTGATTTGTGAGTGCTGTACGAGAAAGTTGATTTTTTTCCTGCGCGTCTTTTATAAAACAATCAGAGCTAAGTTGTTAATATTTTTAAACTGCTATTCTAATCTTATTTAAATTAAGAATATATTTGTATTTATGTTTACAGTTTTGAGGACCACGAAAGAGCTATGTTGGATGATAACAAGTAAGAAAGCTACAGTCGGGTGTAATCGACTGTGAGATACCCGCTACCCATTTTGAATAAAAGCAATATATTTTGCGGTATTATTCTCAAAATATACCGAATATACTACAAAAATACTAAAAATATACCAAATGGTATATGTGGTATATCGATATAGTACCGCATTCAAAATATACCATAGACGGCACAATATACGAGATTGTCAGCCAAAGCAACTCAGATCCTAGTAAGTAGGCGTTTTTGCCCATACAAAAGTATTTCCTTAATTACTTCCACAATTTTTTTCTGATCGCAACCAAATTTTCAAGGATCATAACTACTATAGTTATAGTTATAGTATATACAGTAATACCAAAATTCTCTAGCTTTAAAATTACGCTTGTTATTCGATTTTTTTGATTTGCAGGGGCGGAAGTGGGCGTGGCAAAAATTTGAAACAAACTTGATCTGCGTGCAAACATAACAAATGCTGTCGAAAAAAAAAATTATAGCTCTATCTCTTATAGTCTCTGAGATCTAGGTGTTCATACGGACAGACGGACGGACACACAGACGGACAGACGGACATGGCTATATCGTCTCGGCTGTTGACGCTGATCAAGAATATATATACTTTATTGGGTCGGAGATGCCTCCTTCTACCTGTTACATACATTTCCTGCCGGCACAAAGTTATAATACCCTTCTACCCTATGGGTAGCGGGTATAAAAATAGAAACTACAATGTGTTGTCCAGGGCGAAGAATATAGAAAACGGCGAAATAAATTAATTTTTTCTTTTAGCTAGATTATTTAGTTATAAGTTTTTTAAGTGTTTAGATAATATATAATTTTAAGTACTCATTGTTTTAGTTTAAATACATTTAATTTGAAGTACAATAAACATTTTATTTACTGCATATATTTTTGAGCGTATTTTTATTTTGCATATTCCGAACTACGCACTAGAATCTAAGCACAGATTTTCCGCAAAAGCTGGACCACATATTTTCTACAAGAAACGTCGAGTACAAATTCTGCCAGCGCAGCCGAGGGAAATTTAAATTTCCCTTTGGCAGAATTTATACTCGACGTTTCTTGTAGAAAATCAGTTCCGCGTATACGGCAAACTGAAAGGATAAATTCTTTTCTCATCTTGTGTCTACACAAGACGTGACTGGAAGATATCTTGTATATTGTCTGCTACTAAAACACAATTGGGCTGCGCTTATCTGTCAAGCGATCTGACCTTCTTAAGTCCTTGACAAAACTTAGCAGGAACTTTTGCTATTTGAAGCCAAACTGAAACAAATAAGTTACATTTGATTAGTAAAATATTTGGTAATGGATGGAAATATTCTTTCTAACAGTCAGCTAAGCAATAAGCAGTTTGATTATAAAAAAAAAATGCAACAAGTTGCCGGTAAATCGCCTTTGGAGATAAAGTCAGAAATTATTAGTGATTTTGTGTATTATCCCTTTGTGTTCTGTAATTCAAAATATTAGCACCATAACCACAACGCTTACATTTACTAGTGCTACTAGTAATACAATTTTCACTATGGCAACTGCATCAACTACGACAATCAGCAGTGTTTGCTCTGCAGTGAGCATGGATAATAATTATGCGAATCTCTCAGTGGAGGTGCTACAATTGTCTCTCCAACGGTCAATAACACTTCTGGATTTTCGTCTCCTCCATTTAATGATGCTGCTACCAAGTTGAAGGTTAGCCAAAAACATCTGTCGAGTAAGAGGAAGAAAACACTCTCACCATTTGGTAACTCTAAGAAGGTGCACAGAGAATTGTCATTTGGACACACAGCATCACAGCATCAACCAGCAAGGCAAGCTCTAGAAATAGGTTTGCCTTACTAGACATGGAAGTCGACTTAAACAGTGACAGACATGTTGAAGATGGCAGTAGTGCTGCAGAGGAATGCCCTACTAGCTCTATGGCAGCTACCCAAACAAAATTTATCAAATGATAATATGGAAACACATGACTCAGATCTCAACCTATTAATTGTGATACTAATATTAATGCTAATTACTTCAAAACCACCGCAAATAGTTTTAAGTATTACCAACCTTAACGATCTATTTGATGTCATATCGGAGGTCACTAGTTTAGATAACGTACTAGTCAAAGTTATCCAAGGAGTAACAGCCAGAATTTTTCCCAAGAACTCTCAAACTTATAGAGTCATTGTTGATCATTTTGATAAAATGGAAATTGAATTCCATACGTGCCAATTGAAGGAAGAGAAGCCTCACAGAATAGTAGTTAAGGGGCTTCATTATAGCACATTAAGTAGCGAAATTGTTGCCAATTTTAAAGCTTTAGGCTTTGAAGCTCTTCAGGTGCATAACCCAAGATCAAGATCTAACCGAGATGAGAAACTTAACATATTTTTTATTAAAATTATGCTAAAATTAATGTTGTATGTATATGATATAGCAGCGACAACAAGTAAGGATAGAAAGGATGCGGAAAACATCGGAAATCGCTCAATGTATATGATGCCTAGAATTTGGCCACACAGCGAAATACTGCCGTCGTCATCCCAATTGTGCTCGTTGTGGTGAAGATCACTTTACAAAGCAGTGTGCACGTCCACAACATCAACCGCCTACATGTATGCACTGTGGAGGGAAACATACGGCAAGTTACAAGGGTTGCCAGTGGTATCAAGATTACCTAAGACGATCTATGGGTTCGAAGAAGCAACCAACGCGACTACAACCACAACAACAACAACAGCAAGAACAGTCAGCTCGACAGCAACCAATTCAGCAAATGCCTAACCCTTCTGTCTGCAATAGTATAGGCTTATCTTATGCCTCAATTGCAAAAAATGGAAATGGACAGGCTCAGCGCCGTACATAACTCGAAGGAAATTACTGCACAACGCCAACAACAAAATTCTCTTGACGTTCAGTCAATATTGGAGCAACAGCAACAGCAATTTTTGAAATGGCAGCAACAACTCCAGCAACAGCAGCAGCAGCAATTCTTTTTGTGGCTACAGCAACAGCAGCAGGAACAACAAACGCAAAACAAGCAGACCAGTCTACGATTTGAACGGCTCGAAAATATGGTTTTTGAAACGGCCAACTCTATCAAGCAATTGGCTGGGGATAAATTAGTTCTCCAGGTCCACAACAATGTTTCCGCCTTAAAATTAACACACTAAAGATCGTCATCTGGAATGTCAATGGCATTTCAGGAAAAGCCAGAGAAGTTGAATTCTTTGCGCGCAACAATGGTGTCGATATCCCACTTTTAAGTGAAATAAGGCTCAATCGAGGCGAAGCGTATAAACCATCACGGCATAATCACGGTCATGGAGGAGCTGCGGTATTGGTGAGGAGCTCTCTCAGTTATTTCCCACAACGTGTTATTGAAACACAAACCATTCAAATATCTTCCATTAAAGTTGCGACAGACTTGGGATATATGGAAGTAAGCGCAATATACTGTCCTCCAAGGCACAAAATTGAAGAAAGACATTTTACTGAAATATTTGCTTCTTGTGGCCAGAGGTTTCTGGTTAGAGGTGACTGGAATTCTCGACATTGGATGTGGGGCGACACATATAATTCACCGAGAGGGCGTGAGCTAGTCGAATCCATTTCAGTTAGCAGAGCTAAAATACTTGCCACTTGTTCACCAACAAGATACCCATATGTACCTAGTCACAGGGCTACTTGCGTTGATTTCGCATTATACCATGGAATACTGGATTCTCAAATAAATATATGTCAAAGCTGGGACCTGGAGTCTGATCACTTAGCCCTTATTGTTAATCTGCTAACAAATGGTACTAATGTCAGACCAAGTCCTCGGTTAATCACAAGTCGTACTGATCAACTTTAAACAATTTCTTAATAACTCTTTCCAACTAAATTCAATTCTGGACACTAAAGAAGACATTGAGAATGCAGTCGAAATTCTAACAGATAATATACATAGAAGCTGCTTCTGCTTCAACGCCACCTGATCCTGATTTTCGGCCCATAAGCTAAGGTATTGCTCTCACAAGGGAAGCAAGAGAGCTAATAAAAAGGAAAAGACGTCTTCGAAGAAGAGCTATTCGTTCTCAAGATCCTGAGAACCGTCTTTTGTGGAACAGGGCAACGAAATAACTACGAACCCTTTTGAGGGAACTCCGAAGCGATTTTCTCGAGCAAAAATTGTCCTCCATGGACTACACAGTTGACGCAAATTATTCACTTTGGAAGTGCACAAAATCACTTGAACGACAACCTCTTAGACAGATTTCTATTCGATGTCCTGGTGGTGAACCTGCAAAAAATGAAGTGGAGCAGGCCAATGCTTGTGGGAGAGACTCATCGCCAACAGAATTATAGTGATTTTGACTGAAAGCAATATCTTGCCAGACCATCAATTTGGCTTTCGAGGAGGACACGGTACTGTAGAACAAGTCCACAGACTGGTAAAGCATATATTACAGGCCTTTGACGACCTGGAGTATTCCAACGCAGTCTTTATAGATATGGAGCAAGCTTTCGATAAGGTGTGGCATGATGACTTATTGTTCAAAATTAAAAACCTCCTACCTGCTCCCTACTATGGAATTTTAAGGTCATATCTAGATGGACGTGAGTTTAAGGTCAAAGTTAAGGATACATACTCTAATAACTATCGTATGAGTGCAGGAGTACCACAGGGTTCATTGTACACTGCTGATATACCAAGCTCCTTCCAAAGCACTTACTGCGACCTATGCAGATGACATTGCAGTCATCTCCCTGCAGAACTGGAGGTGTCGATTGGACATGGATAAGTGCTTACCTCGTCGATCACTACATGGGTACTTACTAGATTAACCCTATAGTAATCGAACGTCGAACCACCTAGTCGACTCGAGTTTGCGATTGGCCCTGGATAAGTGCTTACCTCGTCGATCACTACATGGGTACTTACTAGATTAACCCTATAGTAATCGAACGTCGAACCTCCTAGTTAATAAAATTATGCGCATTAAAGCATAAGTACAAAATAACGGCAAGCATTGCTTTTGTTTTTGTTATTTTGTGGAAAAAGCATACACAAGATTAAAGACAAAACTTCGATTACGCTTTACATCGCTGTTTGTTTACGCGTCTTTGTTTTATTTTGTGCTACTCTTTTGCTCAAACGCAGCTGTTTGCTGGCTGACGAAATTTTGCAAGCATTTGAGTAGAGAAGTGCAAAGCGGATCAATCAATCAATTATTAGGTGAGTTACTTAAAAAATTAGATGTAAATTCATGTATTATATGTTTAATGTGTAAAATATTAAATAAACAGATAATAAAAGTACGACAAGCAGTTAGAATAATGTATAGTTTTACAGTGGAAAACTACAATGTGCCTAAAGAAGTGGAATTGGAAATTATGACAGAAAATCTACGTTATGGAAATAATGACAGGCGTTTGCAGCCCTAAAAAAAGAAGACAATTTCTTTGGTGTTATGATCGGTGAGTATTTTAAAAGATAATTATATAATAATCATTATCCACTTCAATCTATTAAAACTTTTTGAATCCTTTTTATTTCCAGATTCAATAACTGAGTACCAGTTGAGAAAGGCCTTGCAGCTCCAAAACAAAAAAAACTATATTTTAAAACTCAAGGTGCCTTAAAGTAATAAAAGTATTATTATTGAAATAAAGAAAAAATAAAATTAAACAAAAACTGTAATTGTAATTGTAAATTTTTTTTAAATTTATAATGGCCTACTCCTCTATGGGGTCCGATGTAAGCACTTATTTTACTGACCCTTCAATGGGGTCCCATGTAAGCACTTATTTTACCGGCCGTTCCATGGGGTCCCATGTAAGCACTTATTTTACCGGCCGTTCCATGGGGTCTAATGTAAGCACTTATTTTACTGACCCTAATATGTTGCACTATTTCACTAGTTCGTGGTAATCGAGGCGGTGGCGATTGACCCTATTTGCGGACATTTCATACAAAAACGGAAATTAAAAAACGCATGGCTAGACGCCACTTTGTAAGTAGTGACTGGCTCCTGGTAAGCGCTTATTTCACCAGCAACGAACTAGCGCTCAGAACTGCAGGGACTATAACTCCAGTTGCCGTAGAGAAGCAGCTAATGGAATACAAGAATATCTCAAAGCTCTTGCTGCTTGGTGTAAACGGTGAAACTTGAAAGTATCTCCGCTTAAAACAACGAACCCCTGTTTCACACTGAAGAGGCTTATAATGAATACCCCTGAAATCCAACTAGAAGGAGTTACTCTGGAGCAGCCATCCCAAGCCAAGTATCTTGGAATAACATTGGACAAGCGCCTTACATATGGGCCACATTTCAAAGCAACAGTTAAGAAATGTAACCTAAGGATCCAGCAACTACGTTCGCTTATACAAAGACGAAGCACTTTGCCGCTAAGATACAAAAGGGCAGTGTATGCGCATTGCATCCAGCCAATTTAGCTTTATGGTATTCAGATCTGGAAGATCGCAGTCAAATCCAATTTCAAACGGATTCAGGTGTTGCAGAATCGGATACTATGAAACATAACAGAGTGTCACTGGTTCGTGCGTGGCATAACGCTTCATAGAGACTTGAAGCTACATACTGTGGAAGAGCAGATTGGGAGACACACAAGCCGCTATAGCGATAAACTTAGAAGACATCGCAGCCTACTAGCCAGGAAGTTACTTCCTGCGAGACCATTGAGGCGTCTTAAACGGCAAGGCTTTGCCAAAACAATTAGGTGCCAATAACTCTGATACATATGTATGTAATCCTCATATTTGTGTTGAGGTTTGGTTTATTTTTATATTTGATACTCCTGTGATGTTCAAGTACTTTAAATTTGCTGTACAGATTCTTCACTTAATAAAATGAAAAAAAAATGTTAGCGAAACAGTACGTGTCAAAAACCCTGTATGTCAATTTCTCCCTTGTCAAACAAATTAAACTCTTATTATATTTTAATGGCTTTAATTAAATTTCGTATATACTTACACATATAGGTTTTGGTTGTGTTGAATTACCTATCCCACCATTTTGAAAGAGAAGAGCGAATTCTCGACTTTTTTCATACTCCGCAATCAATGATACATTCCACAAATTTGAAAAAGTGTCCCTTTGCTCGAATTTTATTGCCCAAATATAAAGTATATGCTTCAACTGAGCCCGTGGTTCTTGTGGATCGTTTGTATACCGATATATTTTTAGGTCCTTCCTATTAAAATTAAAAGATAAATGAATGAGAGAATACATTTAAAATGATGAAATAGATACCTTCTTAAGCCACTGCTTCTTAAAATATTTTAAAAAGGGCGAAAACATCTTCTTATCTGAGGCTGTGGCTTGAGCTTCAAGAAGACTAAATGCTTCAACAACAAATGCTTGCATTCCGGTAAAAGAGGTAAATTTCATAAACAGCATATACGCATGTTTACTGCACGAAAGCATTTTATCCAAACCAATAGTTTTGATTGCATTTCTTTTACATGCTTGTGTAAAATAGAAACAGCAAGCATAAAAAATTCATATTTGGATGCAAATTTTTCAAAGCGTTGCGCATCGCCTTCTCAAAATCGGATATACATAAATGATGTACCATTAAGACAGCAAATGTTTGAGTCAACATACATACGTAAACAGGTGTTGGTAACAGAGCTCCGTTTTACGTGTCATCAAAACAAATAGGAAAGGTGTTATCTAAAAAATAAATAATAATGTCAAATAAAATATAAAATTAAACAAACAATAAAATAATCACCTTTTGCATGAGTTTAACATATGTAAATATTAAGCAGTTGCTTAAAGTCCCCGAAAGGGCAAACTTTAAATGTGGCATCTATTAAAAAATGCCTATTCTGCTCCTCAATATTGCCTTGCATCAAAGTGATGACCTTGTCAGAAGCAAATATAAAACGAAACAAAAAATATTAAATTGAAATATGTATGTATATAAATTTCTGAATAATACATACACACACACCGTCATGTTTTTGAATAAATATACATATGTATCATATATACATACATATGTATACTAATGATTGTATGTATGCGTACGTGTATCTGTACTTACCTTGCGAGAACATCATGGGACATGGAACATGGTCCATGAATATGCTTTATTTTCTCAGGATTGGAAAAAAACGCGAGCCTTATCTGCACTTAAATAAACCCGTGCTTTACAATCCTTTAAACGGCACACATATGCAATATCATTCGATTTTAATTGTTTATTTTTTATGTAAATTTGTTGATCACTTGGAGAAAATAACAATATTTTCTTTAAATTATTTGAAAAATGGGACGCGGAGAACAATTATCGGAGTATGAAAGAGGCTAAATTGAAGCCTATCGTGAAAGTGGTCTTAGTCAATGCAAAATCTCTCGAAAATTTTACGAAGCCAAAATGTTGTGAGTAATTTTTTGAGAAACAAATCAAAAAATCAGAATCCGACGAAAAAAAATGTAATTTGGACATTTGGATACAATTATTACTATCACGATCGTCGAAAGGAAGAGCATTTCCTGAACCGTGGCCATAGCTGTGAAGGAGGCGTAATGGTTTGGGGGTCGGTATCAGTCCTTGGCACTTGTGACCTGCAATTTGTTACTTCCAAAATGAGGGGAGAAACCTACAAATCTATAATACAGACAGCGTTTCCTTATTACTCCAATATTTTTCACGTTATTAAATGGACTTACCAGCAAGATAACGCTCCTATTCATAAACTAAGGTGGTAAAAGAATGGATTAAGGATCAAAATGTGGACTTGCTCGAATGGCCCCCATATTCACCTGACCTTAATATTATATAATGGAAAACGTATGGGGGTTGCTATCGCGCAAGGTATATGAAGGAGGCAGGCAATTTGATAGCAAAACAACTTTAGTTGCGGCAATCAAACGGCCTGGACAACAATTTCGCTGCAAATACTGCAAAATTTGTATAGCTCGCTTCCCGATCGTTTATATGAAGTTATATCGAAAAACGGCGGTTTCACTCATTATTAAAATTATTAAAAATTACATTAGAAATGTACTTAAGCATAAGCCTAGTGCCAAAAATATGAAAATATAATTTGAATTTTTTCAGGTTGAACCTATTCAGATGAACGAAAATAAATCATTGATTTTGTTAAGCTTAAAAAAAAAAATAAATAAGGAATAAATAATATGTTTTTGAAAAAAAACTTTTTCAAATTTTAATTTTGATATGATTTAAGAATTAAAGAAAAAAAAATTATGTAAATCGGAAAAGTTGATTAGGAATTATAGATACATTATAGATACCACTCACATGATGAACCTATTCAGTTCAGCGGCAATATATTTATATAAATTTTTTCAATGTAATAGAAATAACGGAATTGGCGTTTGCGAAAAATTTTCGCTGATCTTCACTTTGCAAATGCATATATATATATATATTTATATATATATATATATATATATATATATATATATATATATATATATATATATTTTACATAAAGAAATATTCAAGTTTAATAAACTTGAAAGAATTTTGCATTTATCATTTATAGATTTCAAAATATGCGAATGCAAAGTCGCGCAAACGCACCTCTTGTGATTATGATGTTTGTAGGGCATATTTTGTTTTGATAACAACTTCTAAAATAAATTAATTATGCTTTGTCTTTTGCTTTGTAAAATCATTTGGAGATTGCAAGAAACGAAAGAGAACGCAAAAAGTAACATGCGATCACCAATAACGGTAAAAATTTTGATTTGCTTTATCACTTATTTTAATGTCCCGTGCGCGACCGAAAAACAACATTTCTTATCAGAAGATCCAAATCACTTGCTCGAATTGCATCAAATTTTTTTTGCAAACAGAGTTTGTGCGTGCAGTGAATATATAAAACAAATTTGGAAAAAAAAAAATATTTGGATTTTTGGTAATCGTTTAAAGTTTGTCCCGTGCGCGACCGTAAGTACACAACATAATTATATAAATAATTTTTGTATATTTTTTGTAAACTATATAAAATTTTAAATTATTTAAATGTAGATGAGTGTAACGAGTTGCCAAAAAAGAAGAGAAACTTGTAAACGGTGGAGAGAAAAGTTGAAGGAAGACCCAATAAAATGGGAAAATTATAAATTAAAGAACAAGGAAAGAATGCGGAACACTAGGCTAAACTGCAAAACGGCGACAAATGGAATTAATGAAGTAGTGGACAACAGGAGACAGATTGAGCGAATACGAAAGAGCCAATATCGGCAAAGGCTAGCAGAAAAGAGAGATGCAGAAAAATAGAAGCAGAAAACGATGCTGCAAAAAAGAAAAATCCCTACAAATGCAAGCAAACCTTGAGGAAAGCAGTAAAAAAGGTTGAGAATGCTCTGCCAAGAGACATAGAAAAAAAAGTAAGAGTACTTGAAATTTTGTTAAACAAATTTAAAGAAATTCCCCAAAAAAAGATTACGAAAACTGAATTCGAAAAGACCCTACCAGAGAGCTTAGTTAGCTCAATTAAAGAGTTTTATACTAATGACAATATTAGTGTCCAGGCCTCAGGAAAAGGGACACAATTTTGACAGCAGGCGAGGTAGTTGCCAAACGCTTCATGATGACGACAGTGCGTGAAGCATATGAGCTCTTCAAAAAAGACAATCCCACCGTAAAAATTTGTAAGTCCTATTTTTTAAGATGCGGCCACGTCATGTGCAATTAATAAATAAAACGCCGCACAATATGTGTGTTTGCATGTACCATGCTAACTTCGGTTATTTGCTGAAAAGCTGTGCAAAAATTATGCCATTTTTCCCCAGCAATTTCGAAAGCTTTCTTAAAACTGTTTGCTGCAATATACTTAGTGAAAATTGCATGACAAGCAATTGTAAGAAGTGCTTAAACGATTTAAGATACCAACTTATTCCTCTCTCATATTTACACAATATGAATGATGAAGTAAGTTGGCAGCATTGGCGCAAAATTAATAACACCATGGCCCTTTCAACAACCGATGCAACTCTATCGGATCTTATTGTTGAGTTGGAAATGGCATTGCCCTCTTTTAAAACTCATTTTTTTGACAAAAGAGCCCAGCAAAAATATTTTGATGAAGCAAAAGAAAACACATCAACTTCAACTGAATTGGTGATTCAAATTGATTTTGCCGAAAATTATAGGCTCACAAGTCAAAATGAGATACAAAGTGCTCATTTTAATTATCGGCAGGTAACCATTTTTACTTGTGTAGCTTGGCTGCGAGGCGTTAAAAAGTCGTTTGCTGTTATCAGTGACAAGTTAACGCACAATAAGCTCGATGTTTTCGTTTTTTTTGGTGGAGATTTTGAAAAATATTAAGACATATGGAAGTTTTTCAAAAATATTAATTTTTTCTGATGGCTGCTGTTCGCAGTTTAAAAATAAATTCATATTGTCAAGCCTAGATGATATAGCAGCATTAATAGAATGTTCAACATTGGAGAGGAATTTTTTTGCTAGCTCTCATGGGAAAGGAGCTGTTGATGGTGTTGGAGCAGTAGTAAAACGAAAAGTTTGGCAAATGACAAAATCAAAAAGTATGGTTTTACCTGATGCATTCTCTTTTTATCAGTGTGCACTCCAATATGTTAAAGGTGTACAACTAATTTTTTTGTCAACAGATGAAATTAACAAAGATATTTTGAAATACAACTTAGACGAAAAATGGAAAGAGGTAAGAAATATACCTGGTATATCTAAGTTCCACTTTTTTTCGTCGTCTTATAACGAGGTAAAAGCAGCGAGGACTGCTTATTCCTTGCAAGATACTATTCTTTGTATTAAATAAATTTATAATATTAAAATAACATAAATAATAAATTAATACAACAATCTATATTACAATTAATTTAATGTAAATATCATTGAAGTTAAACTTTTTCGATTTAAAAAAACACAACAATTTATTAAAGTATTTCTTAAGTTTCTTCTTTTGTAAAAATAAATAAATTCACTATTTTTGTTAATTTAAAAATGTTTTTTCGATGTATTTTTCAAATATTTCTCAACAACAGCAATGACAAGAACATAAAAATAGTGGCGGTAAAAAATGTCCCGTGCGCGATGTCCCGTGCGAATTTACTTCAAATTTAATTAAAAAAAAAATACAAGTCGTTTTTGAAAAAAATTATAACCTTCTTAAAGAGGCATCAATGCACAAAAGTTTAAAATTAGTTGCATTAAAATATTGCCTCTGGATTCGCTGAAATTTGCGTTTGAATTGGTTGACCTCTTAAACCACTTCCGTTTTGTGTCCCGTGCGAATCGCTTGACTTCTGCAATTATCTTCTAAATGAAAAAATACCCCACATCAATCTTTGCACCAATGAAGAGCTAATAAAATGCTATACATTAAGCTTTTCATTTGAAAAAAAAATGTTTCCTTTTTACCGTGTTTTTACTTTGAACGCGTACGAATGTCCCGTGCCCATATGTATATTCCCCAAATTTTTAAAAGTGTACCTCACATACTAGCGAATAATGGGATACCAAGAATTTTGCAATTTTGGGCGTTCCCACTCATATGTACTCATCAGTGCTGCCACCAGATGTGACCAGAGTAAGCAATAATAGAGTAATAGCCTATTTCCACTGCACTAAAAAACCTCGGTTTTTTTCGTTTCTCATAAGAAACAAATGTCGGTTCGAACGTAAAAGAACTGAGTCGCAGTGGAAATAGGCTAAACTCGTTAACAAGAGGCGAAATCAGAACGTATATCGGTAATCGAGCTTGGAAACAAGCCTAATGGCACTAACCATACAATACATAGATGCGTCACTTCATACAACCAAAAGGCATCATTAAAACTGTATTATTGCCGCCCCAGTCGGGCCGTGCGCTGCGATTCGAACACCGAGCCTCTTCGGCTCATTCGAAAATTCGAAGTTCTAACGCAGCGCGCAGCGTTGAGTTCAGTGTTGCCAACTCTTAGTGGTCGTTTATAGCAGTGAAAGCATAAAAAAATAGCCAAAAATAGCAAGATTTCTTAAAAAATAGTAAATTAAAATAGCCGTTAGTTTTCAATAACAAAATCTTATATTTTTGTACATTCAGTGTACAAATCTAATGATTCTTCCTCGATAAGCAAATTGTTTAAAACTTGCGCAATTTCCACCTCCTCGGAACCAATATATTAGAAAAATGCGGTAAACTCATCAAGTATTTTTGTAAAGCTTATATCTGTCGATTCATCATTTGCATGGCGTTTTGCAGACATTCCTGGAAATGTGGCGACAGCACATTTTTATACCCGCTACCCATAGGGTAGAAGGGTATTATAACTTTGTGCCGGCAGGAAATGTATGTAACATGTAGAAGGAGGCATCTCCGACCCTATAAAGTATATATATTCTTGATCAGCGTCAACAGCCGAGACGATCTAGCCATGTCCGTCTGTCCGTCTGTGTGTCTGTCCGTCTGTCCGTATGAAACACTGGATCTCAGAGACTATAAGAGATAGAGCTATAATTTTTTTTCGACAGCATTTGTTATGTTTGCACGCAGATCAAGTTTGTTTCAAATTTTTGCCACGCCCACTTCCGCCCTCGCAAACTTTTTGTAAACTATATAAAATTTTAAATTATTTAAATGTAGATGAGTGTAACGAGTTGCCAAAAAAGAAGAGAAACTTGTAAACGGTGGAGAGAAAAGTTGAAGGAAGACCCAATAAAATGGGAAAATTATAAATTAAAGAACAAGGAAAGAATGCGGAACACTAGGCTAAACTGCAAAACGGCGACAAATGGAATTAATGAAGTAGTGGACAACAGGAGACAGATTGAGCGAATACGAAAGAGCCAATATCGGCAAAGGCTAGCAGAAAAGAGAGATGCAGAAAAATAGAAGCAGAAAACGATGCTGCAAAAAAGAAAAATCCCTACAAATGCAAGCAAACCTTGAGGAAAGCAGTAAAAAAGGTTGAGAATGCTCTGCCAAGAGACATAGAAAAAAAAGTAAGAGTACTTGAAATTTTGTTAAACAAATTTAAAGAAATTCCCCAAAAAAAGATTACGAAAACTGAATTCGAAAAGACCCTACCAGAGAGCTTAGTTAGCTCAATTAAAGAGTTTTATACTAATGACAATATTAGTGTCCAGGCCTCAGGAAAAAGGAACACAATTTTGACAGCAGGCGAGGTAGTTGCCAAACGCTTCATGATGACGACAGTGCGTGAAGCATATGAGCTCTTCAAAAAAGACAATCCCACCGTAAAAATTTGTAAGTCCTATTTTTTAAGATGCGGCCACGTCATGTGCAATTAATAAATAAAACGCCGCACAATATGTGTGTTTGCATGTACCATGCTAACTTCGGTTATTTGCTGAAAAGCTGTGCAAAAATTATGCCATTTTTCCCCAGCAATTTCGAAAGCTTTCTTAAAACTGTTTGCTGCAATATACTTAGTGAAAATTGCATGACAAGCAATTGTAAGAAGTGCTTAAACGATTTAAGATACCAACTTATTCCTCTCTCATATTTACACAATATGAATGATGAAGTAAGTTGGCAGCATTGGCGCAAAATTAATAACACCATGGCCCTTTCAACAACCGATGCAACTCTATCGGATCTTATTGTTGAGTTGGAAATGGCATTGCCCTCTTTTAAAACTCATTTTTTTGACAAAAGAGCCCAGCAAAAATATTTTGATGAAGCAAAAGAAAACACATCAACTTCAACTGAATTGGTGATTCAAATTGATTTTGCCGAAAATTATAGGCTCACAAGTCAAAATGAGATACAAAGTGCTCATTTTAATTATCGGCAGGTAACCATTTTTACTTGTGTAGCTTGGCTGCGAGGCGTTAAAAAGTCGTTTGCTGTTATCAGTGACAAGTTAACGCACAATAAGCTCGATGTTTTCGTTTTTTTGGTGGAGATTTTGAAAAATATTAAGACATATGGAAGTTTTTCAAAAATATTAATTTTTTCTGATGGCTGCTGTTCGCAGTTTAAAAATAAATTCATATTGTCAAGCCTAGATGATATAGCAGCATTAATAGAATGTTCAACATTGGAGAGGAATTTTTTTGCTAGCTCTCATGGGAAAGGAGCTGTTGATGGTGTTGGAGCAGTAGTAAAACGAAAAGTTTGGCAAATGACAAAATCAAAAAGTATGGTTTTACCTGATGCATTCTCTTTTATCAGTGTGCACTCCAATATGTTAAAGGTGTACAACTAATTTTTTTGTCAACAGATGAAATTAACAAAGATATTTTGAAATACAACTTAGACGAAAAATGGAAAGAGGTAAGAAATATACCTGGTATATCTAAGTTCCACTTTTTTTCGTCGTCTTATAACGAGGTAAAAGCAGCGAGGACTGCTTATTCCTTGCAAGATACTATTCTTTGTATTAAATAAATTTATAATATTAAAATAACATAAATAATAAATTAATACAACAATCTATATTACAATTAATTTAATGTAAATATCATTGAAGTTAAACTTTTTCGATTTAAAAACACAACAATTTATTAAAGTATTTCTTAAGTTTCTTCTTTTGTAAAAATAAATAAATTCACTATTTTGTTAATTTAAAAATGTTTTTCGATGTATTTTTCAAATATTTCTCAACAACAGCAATGACAAGAACATAAAAATAGTGGCGGTAAAAAATGTCCCGTGCGCGATGTCCCGTGCGAATTTACTTCAAATTTAATTAAAAAAAAAATACAAGTCGTTTTTGAAAAAAATTATAACCTTCTTAAAGAGGCATCAATGCACAAAAGTTTAAAATTAGTTGCATTAAAATATTGCCTCTGGATTCGCTGAAATTTGCGTTTGAATTGGTGGACCTCTTAAACCACTTCCGTTTTGTGTCCCGTGCGAATCGCTTGACTTCTGCAATTATCTTCTAAATGAAAAAATACCCCACATCAATCTTTGCACCAATGAAGAGCTAATAAAATGCTATACATTAAGCTTTTCATTTGAAAAAAAAATGTTTCCTTTTTACCGTGTTTTTACTTTGAACGCGTACGAATGTCCCGTGCCCATATGTATATTCCCCAAATTTTTTAAAAGTGTACCTCACATACTAGCGAATAATGGGATACCAAGAATTTTGCAATTTTGGGCGTTCCCACTCATATGTACTCATCAGTGCTGCCACCAGATGTGACCAGAGTAAGCAATAATAGAGTAATAGCCTATTTCCACTGCACTAAAAAACCTCGGTTTTTTTCGTTTCTCATAAGAAACAAATGTCGGTTCGAACGTAAAAGAACTGAGTCGCAGTGGAAATAGGCTAAACTCGTTAACAAGAGGCGAAATCAGAACGTATATCGGTAATCGAGCTTGGAAACAAGCCTAATGGCACTAACCATACAATACATAGATGCGTCACTTCATACAACCAAAAGGCATCATTAAAAACTGTATTATTGCCGCCCCAGTCGGGCCGTGCGCTGCGATTCGAACACCGAGCCTCTTCGGCTCATTCGAAAATTCAAAGTTCTAACGCAGCGCGCAGCGTTGAGTTCAGTGTTGCCAACTCTTAGTGGTCGTTTATAGCAGTGAAAGCATAAAAAAATAGCCAAAAATAGCAAGATTTCTTAAAAAATAGTAAATTAAAATAGCCGTTAGTTTTCAATAACAAAATCTTATATTTTTGTACATTCAGTGTACAAATCTAATGATTCTTCCTCGATAAGCAAATTGTTTAAAACTTGCGCAATTTCCACCTCCTCGGAACCAATATATTAGAAAAATGCGGTAAACTCATCAAGTATTTTTGTAAAGCTTATATCTGTCGATTCATCATTTGCATGGCGTTTTGCAGACATTCCTGGAAATGTGGCGACAGCACATTTTTATACCCGCTACCCATAGGGTAGAAGGGTATTATAACTTTGTGCCGGCAGGAAATGTATGTAACATGTAGAAGGAGGCATCTCCGACCCTATAAAGTATATATATTCTTGATCAGCGTCAACAGCCGAGACGATCTAGCCATGTCCGTCTGTCCGTCTGTGTGTCTGTCCGTCTGTCCGTATGAAACACTGGATCTCAGAGACTATAAGAGATAGAGCTATAATTTTTTTTCGACAGCATTTGTTATGTTTGCACGCAGATCAAGTTTGTTTCAAATTTTTGCCACGCCCACTTCCGCCCTCGCAAACTTTTTGTAAACTATATAAAATTTTAAATTATTTAAATGTAGATGAGTGTAACGAGTTGCCAAAAAAGAAGAGAAACTTGTAAACGGTGGAGAGAAAAGTTGAAGGAAGACCCAATAAAATGGGAAAATTATAAATTAAAGAACAAGGAAAGAATGCGGAACACTAGGCTAAACTGCAAAACGGCGACAAATGGAATTAATGAAGTAGTGGACAACAGGAGACAGATTGAGCGAATACGAAAGAGCCAATATCGGCAAAGGCTAGCAGAAAAGAGAGATGCAGAAAAATAGAAGCAGAAAACGATGCTGCAAAAAAGAAAAATCCCTACAAATGCAAGCAAACCTTGAGGAAAGCAGTAAAAAAGGTTGAGAATGCTCTGCCAAGAGACATAGAAAAAAAAGTAAGAGTACTTGAAATTTTGTTAAACAAATTTAAAGAAATTCCCCAAAAAAGATTACGAAAACTGAATTCGAAAAGACCCTACCAGAGAGCTTAGTTAGCTCAATTAAAGAGTTTTATACTAATGACAATATTAGTGTCCAGGCCTCAGGAAAAAGGGACACAATTTTGACAGCAGGCGAGGTAGTTGCCAAACGCTTCATGATGACGACAGTGCGTGAAGCATATGAGCTCTTCAAAAAAGACAATCCCACCGTAAAATTTGTAAGTCCTATTTTTAAGATGCGGCCACGTCATGTGCAATTAATAAATAAAACGCCGCACAATATGTGTGTTTGCATGTACCATGCTAACTTCGGTTATTTGCTGAAAAGCTGTGCAAAAATTATGCCATTTTTCCCCAGCAATTTCGAAAGCTTTCTTAAAACTGTTTGCTGCAATATACTTAGTGAAAATTGCATGACAAGCAATTGTAAGAAGTGCTTAAACGATTTAAGATACCAACTTATTCCTCTCTCATATTTACACAATATGAATGATGAAGTAAGTTGGCAGCATTAACGCAAAATTAATAACACCATGGCCCTTTCAACAACCGATGCAACTCTATCGGATCTTATTGTTGAGTTGGAAATGGCATTGCCCTCTTTTAAAACTCATTTTTTTGACAAAAGAGCCCAGCAAAAATATTTTGATGAAGCAAAAGAAAACACATCAACTTCAACTGAATTGGTGATTCAAATTGATTTTGCCGAAAATTATAGGCTCACAAGTCAAAATGAGATACAAAGTGCTCATTTTAATTATCGGCAGGTAACCATTTTTACTTGTGTAGCTTGGCTGCGAGGCGTTAAAAGTCGTTTGCTGTTATCAGTGACAAGTTAACGCACAATAAGCTCGATGTTTTCGTTTTTTTGGTGGAGATTTTGAAAAATATTAAGACATATGGAAGTTTTTCAAAAATATTAATTTTTCTGATGGCTGCTGTTCGCAGTTTAAAAATAAATTCATATTGTCAAGCCTAGATGATATAGCAGCATTAATAGAATGTTCAACATTGGAGAGGAATTTTTTTGCTAGCTCTCATGGGAAAGGAGCTGTTGATGGTGTTGGAGCAGTAGTAAAACGAAAAGTTTGGCAAATGACAAAATCAAAAAGTATGGTTTTACCTGATGCATTCTCTTTTTATCAGTGTGCACTCCAATATGTTAAAGGTGTACAACTAATTTTTTTGTCAACAGATGAAATTAACAAAGATATTTTGAAATACAACTTAGACGAAAAATGGAAAGAGGTAAGAAATATACCTGGTATATCTAAGTTCCACTTTTTTTCGTCGTCTTATAACGAGGTAAAAGCAGCGAGGACTGCTTATTCCTTGCAAGATACTATTCTTTGTATTAAATAAATTTATAATATTAAAATAACATAAATAATAAATTAATACAACAATCTATATTACAATTAATTTAATGTAAATATCATTGAAGTTAAACTTTTTCGATTTAAAAAAACACAACAATTTATTAAAGTATTTCTTAAGTTTCTTCTTTTGTAAAAATAAATAAATTCACTATTTTTGTTAATTTAAAAATGTTTTTTCGATGTATTTTTCAAATATTTCTCAACAACAGCAATGACAAGAACATAAAAATAGTGGCGGTAAAAAATGTCCCGTGCGCGATGTCCCGTGCGAATTTACTTCAAATTTAATTAAAAAAAATACAAGTCGTTTTTGAAAAAATTATAACCTTCTTAAAGAGGCATCAATGCACAAAAGTTTAAAATTAGTTGCATTAAAATATTGCCTCTGGATTCGCTGAAATTTGCGTTTGAATTGGTGGACCTCTTAAACCACTTCCGTTTTGTGTCCCGTGCGAATCGCTTGACTTCTGCAATTATCTTCTAAATGAAAAAATACCCCACATCAATCTTTGCACCAATGAAGAGCTAATAAAATGCTATACATTAAGCTTTTCATTTGAAAAAAATGTTTCCTTTTTACCGTGTTTTTACTTTGAACGCGTACGAATGTCCCGTGCCCATATGTATATTCCCCAAATTTTTTAAAAGTGTACCTCACATACTAGCGAATAATGGGATACCAAGAATTTTGCAATTTTGGGCGTTCCCACTCATATGTACTCATCAGTGCTGCCACCAGATGTGACCAGAGTAAGCAATAATAGAGTAATAGCCTATTTCCACTGCACTAAAAAACCTCGGTTTTTTTCGTTTCTCATAAGAAACAAATGTCGGTTCGAACGTAAAAGAACTGAGTCGCAGTGGAAATAGGCTAAACTCGTTAACAAGAGGCGAAATCAGAACGTATATCGGTAATCGAGCTTGGAAACAAGCCTAATGGCACTAACCATACAATACATAGATGCGTCACTTCATACAACCAAAAGGCATCATTAAAAACTGTATTATTGCCGCCCCAGTCGGGCCGTGCGCTGCGATTCGAACACCGAGCCTCTTCGGCTCATTCGAAAATTCAAAGTTCTAACGCAGCGCGCAGCGTTGAGTTCAGTGTTGCCAACTCTTAGTGGTCGTTTATAGCAGTGAAAGCATAAAAAAATAGCCAAAAATAGCAAGATTTCTTAAAAAATAGTAAATTAAAATAGCCGTTAGTTTTCAATAACAAAATCTTATATTTTTGTACATTCAGTGTACAAATCTAATGATTCTTCCTCGATAAGCAAATTGTTTAAAACTTGCGCAATTTCCACCTCCTCGGAACCAATATATTAGAAAAATGCGGTAAACTCATCAAGTATTTTTGTAAAGCTTATATCTGTCGATTCATCAATCAATAAGCTAAATTTTGAATTTGCATGGCGTTTTGCAGACATTCCTGGAAATGTGGCGACAGCACATTTTTATACCCGCTACCCATAGGGTAGAAGGGTATTATAACTTTGTGCCGGCAGGAAATGTATGTAACATGTAGAAGGAGGCATCTCCGACCCTATAAAGTATATATATTCTTGATCAGCGTCAACAGCCGAGACGATCTAGCCATGTCCGTCTGTCCGTCTGTGTGTCTGTCCGTCTGTCCGTATGAAACACTGGATCTCAGAGACTATAAGAGATAGAGCTATAATTTTTTTTCGACAGCATTTGTTATGTTTGCACGCAGATCAAGTTTGTTTCAAATTTTTGCCACGCCCACTTCCGCCCTCGCAAATCAAAAAAATTGAATAACAAGCGTAATTTTAAAGCTAGAGTTGCGAATTTTGGTATATACAATATTTACTATAGTAGTTATGATTCCTGAAAATTTGGTTGCGATCAGATAAAAATTGTCGAAGTTATTAAAGAAATACTTTTGTTTGGGCAAAAACGCCTACTTACAAGGGGTCTTAGTTGCTTTGGCTGACAATCTGGTATATTGTGCCGTCTATGGTATATTTTGAATGCGGTACTATGTCGATAAACCAAATATACCATTTGGTATTTTTTAGTATTTTTGCAGTATATTTGGTATATTTTGAGAAAATACCGCAAAATATGTTTCTTTTATTCAAAATGGGTAGCGGGTATCTCACAGTCGAGTACACTCGACTGTAGCTTTCTTACTTGTTTATAACTGCCATGCACATTGTTCGATGAATTTTTATCTGGCGTTTCTTAAAGATTTGCGCGCACAAATTATTAAGGTGGTCAACCGAACTGATTGAACAGTGTTGAGCCACAAACAAGCAGAGATTCCTTTGAGAATGTCTCTGTAGATGTTTTGGGAAACTCTATTGTTTGGTTACCTCGCCGTACTTCAAGGTTTGCCTTGTGTTTTTTAGTTTCAACGGGCGATTTCAAGTCCCACAACTTTGCATTTAATGTGCATTTGCAATATTTGCAAAATGCTTTTGATTTGTTAGTTAAATCTTTTGCAATACAGTCCTTAAGTTGGAGATCCTCCAACTAAGCATCGCGAACTATTTGTCTATACAATTTAAGAAACAACCGCACAAACACAATAATCAGTGAATTTGAATTAGAGATGGTAGCATTGCGAGCGCGAAACGATGTTGAGAAAATACCAAGTACCCAAAAGCTACAAAGGGGTAAATAATATTTTAGTATTTAAAATACACATTTCGGTCACGCTGGGCGGTAAGCGTGGTGTGTATATATCGATAGCCACAAACAACGTCTCTATTGCCAATATACGATTTCCGAAAATTAAATTTGAAGGTCCACTTTTTTTTAGTCGACTTTAAATAAATAAATATAATCAAATATTAGAAATAATTTAAAATAGCTAAAAAATAGCAAATTTTTTTTGTGAAATAGCCAACATAACAGGCTCTAGCAAAATTGAGTGGTTTCTAGTTTTAGGTCATGCAAAATAGCCAAATCTGGCTAGAAAATAGCCAAGTTGGCAACACTGGTTGAGTTCAGTCGCAGATCAAATGCGGAGCGATGAGCACGGGCGCATTTCGTTGCGCTCTGCTTTCGTTTCTATGTATGCGTGTATGTATCTACATCCTCGCTTATATCAGTATGTGTATGCATGTGAAGTTTTGCAACGTGCGGTTGCCTCGCAAACAAGCAGCTAGCGCACGTCAATTTTGTTTTGCCGCGACGAAAGTCTCGAAGAAGAGGACAACAACAATTGCTCGCGTTCTATATGTTTGCAGTTAAATGGCACTTGCACAAGGGCCGCGTTGGCTCTGCTGGTGGTTTGCAAGCCAAACGTGTTGTGGGTCCGGGTTCAACTCCCGATCGAGAATATGTGTGTATTTTGTTTTTTTTAATGCGATTTACATTTTTTTTATTCCATTTCAAGTTTACTGACAGAATAAGAACTAATCGCGCATTGATTTTTGATGATTTTCAAATTCCTTTTTGCAAACACTTTTTAAAACTAAATTTTAAAAAGTTTGAACTTTAAAATTTTGTTTTTTACATTATTCAGATAACATAAACATTTCAGAAAATAAAAGAAAATATAAATAATACAATTATTATTATTAAAAGTTCAATCTTTTTTTAAAAGATAAATACATTTTTGTAATTTAGTTTTAATTTTAATTTTCGCTAGAAAATTTTCTAATGAATTAAAATTAAAAATGGTAAAAATATTAAATATAAGTATTGAAAACATATGTAATTAATATTTTATTGTAATTATGTTTTTAATATTTTTCTGTAATTTTTTGTATTGTTAAATTGTATTATTATATGATTTACAAAAATGTATTTATTAAAACAACAAAAAATTAAACTTATAATAATAATAATTTCTCTAATTTTCTGAAATGTTATTGTTATCTTAAAATGTAAAAACAAAATTTTAAAGTTCAAACTTTTTAAAATTGAGTTTTAAATATTGCTTGCAAAAAGAATTACGACTTTATTTTATTATTTAAAATTACAAAACTGTAAGTCATTAAAAATTAATGCGCGACTAGATTTTACTTCTGTCAGTAAACTTGAAAGGGAATGAAAAAATTTAAGTCGCACTAAAAAAAACAAAATATGCACATATTCTCGATCGGGAAACCCGGACCCACAACACGTTTGGCTTGCAAACCACCAGCAGAGCCAACGCGGCCCTTGTGCAAGTGCCATTTAACTGCAAACATATAGAACGCGAGCAATTGTTGTTGTCCTCTTCTTCGAGACTTTCGTCGCGGCAAAACAAAATTGACGTGCGCTAGCTGCTTGCCAGTGAGGCAACTGCACGTTGCAAAACTTCACATGCATACACATACTGATATAACCGAGGATGTAGATACATACACGCATACATAGAAACGAAAGCAGAGCGCAACGAAATGCGCCCGTGCTCATCGCTCCGCATTTGATCTGCGACTGAACTTAACGCTGCGCGCTGCGTTAGAACTTCGAATTTTCGAATGAGCCGAAGAGGCTCGGTGTTCGAATCGCAGCGCACGGCCCGACTGGGGCGGCAATAATACTGTTTTTTAATGATGCCTTTTGGTTGTATGAAGTGACGCATCTATGTATTGTATGGTTAGTGCTAATGGTTAAAGCGCGTTGTTAATTTGAACAAAAATATACACATTGTGTATGTTACTACGTATGTACATATATATATACTAACATATGTTAATAACATATGTATATGTACATATATATTATCTATTATACATAATACATAATTCATTCAAGTGTAAGATGAGTCGCTAATAAATCGGCGAAGATATGTCGTTTTCGTAACGTCATAGCTCCTCGCGGAGTTATGGCGGTTTTAAAACGACAAATCTCCACCGAACAAAACATAACATAAACAGAACATATCTCCGCGCGGAGTTATGTCGTTTTTTTGTTTGGCGGAATTATGTCGCGCGGAGATATGTTGCTACCCCGAAGCAATATTAACGTAGAACTCTCATTTCAACGAATGCAACGCAAGTTAATTGATGTTTGAAGTCTGCAAAACAAAAGCAAACATGCATATTGGAAAATGGAAGTGTTAATAAACTGAACTGAAAAGACCGCTTCTAATTGTGGACTTATGCATTTTTTTTAAATTTAGTTTGAAAGAAATAACTTTCTCGGGGCTCCTTTTTAAGCTAGTCACCAGGCAGAACAAAGAGCATTATATATCGTCATTTCCAGGAAATAGTTGCTAAAAACAATGCACGGCAGCGTTTCTAATTAGATTTGGTCTTTTTCTTGTTTGTTTAAGGTTAAAATGTTGTTTTATAAGATTTTTGCTATCGGATACATTACTTCATTTCGCCGACTTACACATTTTTCAAGACAAAGTCAAATGTCTTGTGTTTTTATTAATAATTCGAAAACGACAACTATTGGAGGCTAGTCTTATTTTCAAAAATTTTTGCAATGTACATACATTTTGCAGAATGTATATTTTTAACATAATTTTGTTCGTTTAAAGATGTTTGAATATCACACATGCGATCCTGTATATGCCCATATGTGAGTTTATTACTAACAAATTACTTCAACAACCAAAGGCAAAAATGAGGGGTCAGCATCTCATCTACATTCACTACATGCCGACTTTGACGCAGTTACAAATATCAAGCCATTGAAATACCAAACACAAAACTGCTGGAAAGGCGTTTCGTGGTCTTCCTCAACATGACCATCAATGGAAACTTTGCTGACAAAATGAAAATATATATGTATATATTTATTTTCAATATTCAAATTTAATGAAACTTTAATTTATAGATAGATAGCCTCTTCTTTGGGTTATGTTGTGTTGGAGGTTGACCGGTAAACTACATGTACTCAGAACTAAGTTTTCAAGTTAATTTTACTTTTTTGTTATTGTATTCGGTTAACGTATATTATTTTTATTTACGCCTACATATGTTAGATAAGTTATCTACAACCATTGTCGTAGTTCAACTAGTTCAACATTCTCATTTCCGACTCACATAACGTGTAGTAGGGCATGCGATTTAGGGGCTTACTAAAAAGTCCTTAAATTTGAATTTTGTCGAACAAAGTTTTGAGTCTTTGTTTAGTGCATTCGATGATCAATTGATTTTGCTCGTTAAGTTTAACACTGAAGTAGAAGGAGCCATGGATAGATTATGAAGCGAACAACTCACGTGGAATTGCATTGCTTACTCACCGGAATACATAATCACTATCTATCATCGATATTGGCGCACATCATGATGCGTCTGAGAACGATTCAAGAAAGTATGGGGACCTCATCAATATGCTGGTTACTGGCCAGGCGACCGCCGTTCATTTTAGGAACGGACGAGCAATCCAGTAGTCAGGCAATCCGGTTTTGTAATAAACTTGCCGAGATTAACGATTGAATGAATTAACCATAAATCCCCGACCATGAACGCCCAGAATCGAATGCAAATTCATATCAAACTTAGAGTCCAACTTGTACAAGAACATCCGAATTCAACCAACAGTTATTATGCAGAGTATGTATTTATTGTTACATCAATATAATGGCAAGCTGTCACCTTTATGAGTAGAAAGAGTGAAAACCAAATGATGTAAACGCGTTGACCGGAACTCGAACCAGGTGTACACCCAAAAAGGACTATTTTTATTGAACATACGTTAATTTCCAATCTGATAATGTATTTTCCATTACATTATTTAAAATCCATGTCTCTGCGTTTCTGCGTATACAGTACTTGGACAAAAGCCAATGTCCGAGGTCAAGCCAATTCTTATTGAAAGAGTAAAGGCATGTTCCTATGGCTGATGCAAAACAAAAAAGAAGAAACGTAATGGATTATAGTTTGTTCCATGTCATTACTTACGCAAACGCTTGCTGCAAATTTGACTTTGGGACCGCTCTCCGGCTTTTACTGTCCTAGGAAAGCATGCCAAGCATGGTGAAGACGAGCGGCTCTGTCAGGATTCTTGTGAGATGAGTGTTTAGATGTTGCTATTTGGCAGCTTATTAGCTACTTATTTGTGATTAAAAATTTAATATCCAGAAGAATAGATACCACTCCCAGATTGTGATTTTTGCTCCAAGTTTTACGCTTGATCTCATATGTTTTCTCTCCAAGCAAGACAGTACGTTAATCTCTGCCGTCTCTACATGTAAGCGTTTTTATTTGCTCCGTCCAGCAGTATCAACAGACTATTTATCCTTTTTCTTCTGTTTTTCTGGCATAATTCAACGTCCCTAAATTATCAGATGACATTATACATTTTTTGCAGTTCTTGTGATATCCCTTTTTCTTGGATTTAAATTGTTCCACTGCCATTCCATCAGTTAATTTGGTCTTTGTCTGTTCAGCCTGCTTCTTTTGATTTTTATCTCGTGCCAGGTCACGTTGATTTCCGCCTGAAAGTAATAAATTAATAAAGGTTGAAATAAACTTTCGATTTTTATATGCAAGCATGTGTACATGTGTACATGCAGCAATGCATTTACTAACATCGAAACGAGGGTATAGGTTAGAAGCGCACCACATACATATACACATAACTAGTTGCTAGTATTTTTAACCGATTTATATTGAAAAATATAAAATACTAATGAAATTATATAAATATTGGAATGTTTACTTTGATTCCAAAAGCAAAACTACATTGACAGAATCCTCACTGTACAACAATAGAATGAATGAGAACATCAATTCTAGATTTTGTATTTTTATTTATTTGTTAACATCAAATGGAAAAATAATTCTGAATTGAGTACTGTCACGTTCAATGAATTTGTATGTTATGCTGTGTTTGCCATCCAACGAATTAACATTTTGCCAGCTGTTATTAACAGCGATAAGTTTCCATTTACAAAATAGTTTCAAATTATAAAAATAGTATTTTCAGTAGCAAAAGCGTTACACATTTTTTAAATATATCGTCAAAATTTAAATTAATTTTAATAGAATTAAAAATATTTAGATATTGGAGCGAAAAAAATCGATAGTTTGTAGACAGCTAGTCCGTTTACTGCGAATATTTTAGTCTGTGTTGGTAAACGCTGTCTAACTAATGAATATATCGATATTTTGAGGTGCTTTTTTCATTTACCGCTTAACCGCTCTGTTGCATACTAGTTTTATTTGAAGTGAACGCTGAAACTTAATGTCAGCATGGACTCCGATATAATGGACTTTTCGATTTTTCAAAGGAATTCAAGCGAGGAACCGCTTTACAAGGGTGTATAACTGGCGATCCCAAAATTCTAGCCGTGGAGACTAAAGACTCCAATCCGATCAAACGCAAAATGGTTGGCACGGATTATGTGAATGAAATCGTCGAGAAAGAAAAAGAACTCATGAAGAAAGTAAGAAAAAAAGTTTATACACGATGTGTGTATGTATGTATGTTAAAATTGAATGAGTGTGGGTACGGCGAAGTAAATGAATGGGAATTTGAGACATCTTTCAAGAATATATGTACATTTATATATATGTATGTTGACTTTACAGATGGATGATGACAAGAACAACTATTCAGTGCGCAATAAAACACTTAATGATTTGGATAGTGACGACGATGACGGCGAAATGGAAGAGCAGCCTCGCGTGCGCTCTGATGAAGCCTACTATGAGAAATACCACTTCGATTTAAATCGGGACAAGAATTTGCCCATATATGCACATTGTGGAGAAATTATGGCCGCCATTAATGATAATCCGGTGGTTATATTAATAGGAGAGACGGGCTGTGGTAAAACTACACAGGTATGCTTTTTAATTTATATATGGATTAAATATTCTATGCAGACCTCTGATTTTAACGAAAATAATCTGAATATCAATAAAGATCTTTGTGGGCGCAAATGAAGTGCGTATGCCGTATCATATGCGTGTCGTAAGATTCCTCAAGTCGGCAGAGTTGCTTATAAATCGCTAGGCAGTTAAGCTCTTCGTTGAGATTGACTCTCTTTGGCTTCAATTGATGTTATTGGAGTCCATTGCTTTTGCTGTCTTCAGGGTTTTCCAAAATTTCACAAGCACCAAGAAATGCATTGTCTTGTACGAATTGCTAAAAGTAAAAGCTTCTTTGAGAGTTGTGCTACTCAAAGGGTGCGTGATATACATAGTTTCTTGACAAAACAGACAAGCGGGTCCCAAGTTTGAGATGAATGGAATAAATTATATGCATGCAATTCGTTGAGTTTCCTTCACCGTTAGCTCGCCATCAGCAGGCAACTCTCTTCCGTAAGATGCAACACCGCCAATGTTGTCTCAATCATCTCGATGTGGTTGGTCTGCACTGAGTACATGTGTTTTGATTGTTTTTTTTTACAGCTTCAGAACAGCTTCAACTTGTCATTGGTACCGTCCAAGACGTTGGAACTTGCAACAACTGACATTAATTTCATGAATTTTTATTTTAAATTTCTAAGATTTTTTTAACCATTACATACTGTAGAGTATCTTCGTTTATACAGAAAATGTGTGTAACCGTATTAAGTATATATATTGCAGTGTTTTGCTTGTATTAATAATAGGTGTCGGGAGTTTAATTTGTTTTTTTTTCCAACAGGTGCCGCAGTACATATTGGATGAAGCTTTCAAGAGGCGCGAATTCTGTAAAATTGTTGTAACACAGCCACGACGTATCGCTGCCATATCGATTGCCAATCGTGTTTGTCAGGAACGGCAATGGCAACCAGGAACTGTGTGTGGATATCAAGTTGGCCTACACCGTCCCGCTAATATGGAGGACACTCGCTTATTGTATTGTACCACAGGTGTATTGTTGAATAATCTCATTAATCAAAAGACACTCACACACTACACTCACATTATCTTGGATGAGGTACATGAGCGGGATGAGGACATGGACTTTTTTGATGATTGTTGTACGCCGACTGCTGGCACTGAATTCACGTCATGTCAAAGTCATCCTGATGTCTGCCACTATTGATGCTAACGAGTTCTGCAAGTATTTTGCTAGCACTTCGTGGATACCACCCGTGGTTACTGCTAGTCATGGCCGCAAATATCCGCTAGTTAAATTCTATAGAGATCAGTTCAAGAATATTCATTGCAAGGATGAGCCCCAACAGCGGGAACCAGGTATATCACCAGATCGCTATGGCGATGCCATTAAAATACTTTTGGTGATTGACAACATGGAACGCAAGGCGGTTGGGACATCCCGACAAACCTATGAGGAGTCGAAGCGCACAGGAGCAGTGCTCATTTTTTTTGCCAGGCATCCATGAGATTGATACTATGGCCGAGCATATTAAACAAGTAATGGGAGAAAAGTAAATAAATTAACTTAATATTTTATTATCCGTTAACTGATTGATTTCACATTCACAGTCCCAGTACTGAAATTACAATTGTGCGATGCCATTCGTTGTTGTCGCCCGAGGCTCAAGCAGAAGTCTTTCAACCACCTCCCGTTGGCCATCGCAAGGTGATACTGACTACAAATATTTCGGAGAGCTCTATAACCGTGCCAGATGTATCCTATGTCATTGACTTTTGCCTAACCAAAGTGCTACATACCAACTCTGCATCGAATTTTAAAAGCCTTCGCTTGGAGTGGGCCTCCAAAGTGAATTGTCGCCAACGAGCTGGACGTGTTGGACGTTTACGAAGTGGTCGTGTTTATCGTATGGTCACAAAGGACTTTTATTTAAATGAAATGAAAGAGTTTGGAGTCCCCGAGATGCTTCGATCGCCACTTGAGAATTCGATACTAAAAGCCAAGGAACTTGACATGGGTAGCCCAACTGAAATTCTGGCCCTAGCGATGTCGCCACCAAATCTATTCGACATACACAACACGGTCCTCTTGCTGAAGGAAGTTGGAGCCCTTTTTTACAACGGTTGATGGAGTTTACGAGGATCTCGACGGCGATATCACCCATTGGGGTCGCATTATGACACGTCTCCCCCTAGACGTGCGTTTGAGCCGCCTTATTATACTTGGTTACGTATTTAATTGCCTCGACGAGGCTATTATCATGGGTAAGTCACGAAAGGTCACATTTTATTGAAGATTTGAGAAACAAGGTCTTGTCCGAATTTGTCCCATAGCTGCTGGCATGTCTGTTCGTGGATTGTTTCTCACTGAAAGACGAGGACAAAATGAAGCTTTTTGGATGCGCTACGCTTTCTCCGATGGTTCTGGGTCGGACATGATTGCTGTATATCGCATGTACAAAGTTAGTAAAGTCTCTTAATATACACTCAAAGTATTTGACTGGGATCTTTTTAGATGTATCTGAACATATGTCAGGACAGAATGCAAAAAGATTCGGAACACCAATGGGCTCGGCGGTTTTGTGTTTGTTTGCGTTCTCTTCGAGAGATGCATTTGATGGTACAAGACCTGCAGCAACGCTGTACTTCTATGTATCTACAAAACATGCCATCTAGTGCTTGCAAGTCTTGGAATGATCGTCAAAAAATCCATAGTTTTGAAAGTAATCATTGCCGGCGCATTTTATCCCAATTATTTCATGCGTGCCGATAAAGCAAACGAGGACTACGATAGCAACATATACCGAGCTATTAATGGCAACGATCCTTGTCGCACTGTCTACTTTACTAAATTTGAGCCACGGTATATGGGTGAATTATATACTCGACGGATTAAGGAATTATTTTTAGAGGCAAAAATTCCGGCCAAGAAAATGGATGTTACATTTTCGCATGGTTCTGAAAAGATATTTGTAACATTCAAAGAGGATGACGATGAATATAATTACATGAATCCCATTCATGTGCCGGGACGCGTCGCGACCGAGGTTTACAAGGCTGTTCGAATGCGTCTAAATAATGCATATCGCCCTCTTCACGTTATAGAGTAAGATAACAGTACAATTCGCTTTAATTGATAATATTTTCTAAATGGAATGTCCATTTTTCATGAAAATGTTAGCTATATTTCTAAGGTTTCGATTCTTTAATCATTAAATTTTTGATGATTTTTTTTTCAGAAAAACCAGTGCTCTTAAGTATGTTGAACAACACGGGATTGGAGTTGTCAGTGACAGCACCTGGGTGCCACCATGCAAGAAATGGAATGTTGAGCTACTTCCTCTACCATCTGTTTTTGACAAGATTGTGGCAGGCAAAATATCGCATGTAAGTGCAAAATCCCGATATATAAATAAACGACACAGTTTTTAACTAATAAATATGAATCATTTTTGTTTTTGTAGATTGTAAATTGTAGCAAGTTTTACTTTCAACCAAATGAATTGTTGGATCGCATCGACAGCATGACTGAACTAATTAATTCACCACAGCACCTTAGCTGTCATGTGAAGAATCCAAGCCTTATTACAACGGGCCTGGAGCTTCTGGCAATGCATAAGCAACACTTTCAGCGCGCAACTGTCATCAGGGTCGAAACTCAAGCAAATGGGAATCCAAAGTTTAGTGTGCGCTTCATTGATTACGGTAATACAGCATTATTGGCTATAGATCAGCTGCGAATGATGCCATATGAGCTGAAATATAAATTAGATCAACTGCCACCGCGTATGCTTGAATGCCGGCTGGCTTTGATACAGCCATCGTCATTGGTTAGCAACTATAACCGTTGGGATAATGAGGCAGTCGAAATGTTGACTACAGTATCAAAGTGCGGAACTATTGAATTGGAGATATACTCATTGGTCAACAACGTCGCTGCTGTATTACTGCATATGCGTGATGGACTACTCAATGACAAACTTGTGGAACGACAATTGGCTCGTCGAGCAGATGAAGATTATATGTCGCGTAAGGATCATGACTTTCGCATACGCAAGCAAGAGGTTGAGTGCCATGTAAGCCATGAGGAAAAACATCACATCAACGAGGATTATTTACGTTCTGCTCAGAACCCAACTGACCAAAACTTGAAGCCACCGCCTCTGGATAAATGCAATCAAACTATAATGCTTAAAGGGCCATACAGTCCACTTGAAACATCTATGTGTTCAATGCTACGCGTCGGCTTATTTAAGACTGTGGTTATTGAGCGAGAATCAGTTAATGGTGTTCTTCTAGATTCCGACCCACAAGATCGCCATAATCAAATGGTGGTGGCAGCGTCTGTCAGTGAAACCGATGGTGATAAGTTGACTGCTCGAGGCACTACTCTTATGCCAAATATTCACGGCTTTTCTGCATTGATGACTATGCTCTTTTGTCCCTCCATGCAAATCAAATGCAATAAGGAACGTACGAAATACGTGTGTATTTTAGCTGGACTTGGCTTTAATCCAAAAACTATGCAATCTCATTTTGAAGAGCACGACATGATCGTTAATTTGGATGTCGCAGTTCTTGAGGACGATATTCGTATTGTAAATATTATTTTGCAATATAATTGATTTAATTTTAAAATTTTGAAACTTATATTTTAGATCAATCAAA
This sequence comes from Drosophila nasuta, assembly GCF_023558535.2. Lineage (NCBI taxonomy): Eukaryota > Metazoa > Arthropoda > Insecta > Diptera > Drosophilidae > Drosophila > Drosophila nasuta. The sequence goes on from NW_026869488.1 coordinate 59,826, forward strand.
TGCGTTACAATATCGACATGTTGTTCTTCCACAGCGACCCTAATCAACTGCCCACCGCTAGAGATGAGGGTCGTGCTACTATTTTTAATCAACTGCAATCTTTGCTTACACGGTCTTTATAAATAACTATCAATTGTTGCGATTCTTTTTAATTTCTTTATTTTGTAGGCTTCTGAACAAAGATCGGAGTTTTATTGAACGTAACCTGTCAAATTCTGATTATGTTTGGGAGGACATGTCTGATTTGGAACCTGCCGCCGAACCGTTTGGCAAGCGAGCCATATTGCCTATACATTGCTATTACGAACTCGAAATCGAGAATATGAGTAACTTGTTGGCCTTACAAGCGAATTGCAAACAACTTTACGAGTGGCGCAACTTGTAAGTATTTATACGCCTTGAATATTTATATAATTATATAACATATTAATTATTATTATTATTTATTATTATTTTGTAGTCGAAGAGATATGTCAATGCTGCAATGCAAATTGTGTAACGTAATGTTAGAAAGCGTCACTCAATTGCGCTTGCACTTGCTTACCAACTACATCGCGATCGGGAAAAGCAGATCGGATGGAAACCTCTGTAAAATGCAGTTTATTAAATTTAATTTGAGGTTCATCCATTATGGACCTTTGTATAATTTAAATTACGATCTGATCTAAAAATGTGCCTTCTAGAATTAAAGCAGTTTTATTGCAAAATATGTGCTTTAATTATATAATCATTATTTTTATTTGCATATGTAGGTCATTTGAGTATGTAAGGTCATTTGAGTTTTACAAAAATTCTTTAGTGATGTAAAACAACTACAATTAATAAACACATTTTGAGTATGCAAGAAAATCTGAATCTTAAACTTTCATTGGGACACCAAGAGTTCTATAGTACTAGTACTAGCCAGCGTTGATTTAATATGCCTATGTGTTAGTTAATGTTATTGTGTTTTCTCAACTTCACCAAATTCTTAAAACTAACATTTAATGATATGTCTCCCGCTGCAAATAAGATCAGCAATGGCATATCGATATATCTCCGCTGGCTAAAATTTTCGAGCGGAGTTATGTCGTTTTTTTTTTGCGGAGATATGTCGTTTTTTTTTGTTCGGCGGAGATATGTCGTTTTAAAAGCGCCATAACTCCGCGCGGAGTTATGTATGTCTCTATGAAAAGTTACATCTCCGCCGATCTTCCACCTTCCAATAGAATAAATTTAATGTGTTTATACCCGCTACCCATAGGGTAGAAGGGTATTATAACTTTGTGCCGACAGGAAATGTATGTAACAGGTAAAAGGAGTATATATATTCATGATCAGCGTCAACAGCCGAGACGATCTAGCCATGTCCGTCTGTCCGTCTGTGTGTCTGTGTGTCCGTCCGTCTAACCGTATGAACACCTAGATCTCAAAGACTACGAGATAGAGCTATATTTTTTTTTCGACAGCATTTGTTATGTTTGCACGCAGATCAAGTTTGTTTCAAATTTTGCCACGCCCACGTCCGCCCCGCAAATCAAAAAATCGAATAACAAGCGTAATTTTATAGCTAGAGTTTGGTATATATAATAATAACTATAGTAGTTATGATTCCTGAAAATTTGGTTGCGATCAGATAAAAATTGTCGAAGTTATAAAAGAAATACTTTTGTATGGGCAAAAACGCCTACTTATAAGGGTCTTAGTTACTTTGGCTGACAATCTGGTATATTGAGCCGTCTATGGTATATTTTGAATGCGGTACTATATTGGTATACCAAATATACCATTTGGTATATTTTTAGTATTTTTTAAGTATTTTCGGTATATTTTCAAAATGATACCGCAATATTTTGCCTTTATTAAAAATGGGTAGCGGGTATCTCACAGTCGAGCACACTCGACTGTAACTTTCTTACTTGTTTTAAATTAATTTCATACTGAAAGTTGAATGGAAAATCTTAATAACTTAACGATAATATAATCAATTCCTTAAAAACGCAGTTTCCCACAAGTCTTTATTTAGTATATGGGTAATTCCATGACGGAATTTGTCCCGTGCGAGACTCTTTACAGTGCACTGCAGTGAAAATAACATAAGTTGAAACAATTTTAAAAATAAGTGAATGTTATTCTTAAAGTATTAGATAAGCACTATATTTAGAGCTAAGATTGATTTGAGGTACTTGTTCTGTCTTACGATAAAATATATAAATTCGTTATGCAATTATCAGAAAAGAAAACAAAACAGAAAGAAAATTCAAAAACCATTCTTAGCTCTAATTAAAGTACTAATCTAGAGCTATAAGAGTAACCTTTTCTTATTATTTTTAAAATTGTTTCAGTTTATGTTATTTTCAATGTAAAGAGTCTCGCACGGGACAAAAATTTCGTCATGGAATTACCCATATGTATTATTATTTTTATTAATTTGTATATAAATCAATTCAACTTATATTATATTATACATATGGACAATTCTCTGACAGAATTATTCTTACTAATCTAACGGTTCATGATATTTTCATCATTAAAAGCATCGCGCACATCCTCTGGAGTAATTGGTGATTTTGGAAGAAAGGGTTGTGTTTTTCTTTGTAGAGTGCGTTTCACCGTTTGTTTTTTTTTTTTTAATTATTATAAAACGAAACAAAAAATATTAAATTGAAATATGTATATCAATTCCTGAATAAAACATACACACACACCGTCATGTTTTTGAATAAATGTACATACATACATAAAACATACCACATATACATATGAATACTAATTCTTGTATGTATGCGAACGTGTATGTGTACTTACCTCGCGAGAACATCATTAAATATTTTTTTGGTGTCGTCGGAATTAGTTTAACAATTTTATTTTTTATTTCCGACAGCACATCGATTTTTTCCATTTCATGGCCTTGTGGTCCATGAATATGATTTATTTTCTCAGGATTGGAAAAACCGCGAGCCTTATCTGCACTTAAATAAACCCGTGCTTTACAATCCTTTAAATGGCACACATATGCAATATCATTCATTCATCATTTTAATTGTTTATTTTTTAAGTAAATTTGTGGGTCACTTGGAGTAAATAACAATATTTTCTTTAAATTAATATATTTCTTAAAATGGGACGCGGAGAACAATTATCGGAATATGAAAGAAGCCAAATCGAAGCCTCTCATGAAAGTGGTATTAGCCATCGCAAAATCGCTCAACAAATTGGACGAAGCCAAAATGTTGTGAGTAATTTTTTGAGAAACAAATTAGAATATGGCAAAAACATGAAAGGCGGAGTCAAACACGCCTCTGCGGCAGACAGGAGGCATATTGTGCGAGCTGCGACCAACTCGCATCTCTCAGCACCCAAAATTAAAGCTAGTGTGTCAACAGTTAAAAGCATGATTTTGTCGGCTGATCATCTAAAACGAGTGAAACTTAAAAAAAACACCGTTAAATGATGCACATAAAGCTTCACGACTGCTCTTTGCGCGTGAGCACATGAGCTAGACGAGCGAATGGCAGAAAGTTTTTCCGACGAAAAAATTAATTTGAACGGCCCCGATGGATACAATTATTACTATCACGATCTTCGAAAGGAAGAGCATTTCCTGAACCGTCGCCTTAGCTGTGAAGGAGGCGTAATGGTTTGGGGGCAGTCTTTAGCACTTGTGACCTGCAATTTGTTACTTCCAAAATGAGGGCAGAAACCTACAAATCTATAATACAGATAGCGTTTCCTTATTACTCCAATATTTTTCAAGTTATTTAATGGACTTACCAGCAAGATAACGCTCCTATTCATAAACTAAGGTGGTAAAAGAATGGATTAAGGATCAAAATGTGGACTTGCTCGAATGGCCCCCATATTCACCTGACCTTAATATTATATAATGGAAAACGTATGGGGGTTGCTATCGCGCAAGGTATATGATGGAGGCAGGCAATTTGATAGCAAAACAACTTTAGTTGCGGCAATCAAACGGCCTGGACAACAATTTCGCTGCAAATACTGCAAAATTTGTATAGCTCGCTTCCCGATCGTTTATATGAAGTTATATCGAAAAACGGCGGTTTCACTCATTATTAAACTTATTAAAAATTACATTAGAAATGTACTTAAGCATAAGCCTAGTGCCAAAAATATGAAAATATAATTTGAATTTTTTCAGGTTGAACCCATTCAGATGAACGAAAATAAATCATTGATTTTGTTAAGCTTTAAAAAAAAAATAAATCATTGATTTTGTTAAGCTTTAAAAAAAAAATAAATAAGGAATAAATAATATGTTTTTGAAAAAAACCTTTTCAAATTTTAATTTTGATATGATTTAAGAATTAAAGAAAAAAAAATTATGTAAATCTGAAAACTGGATTAGGAATTATAGATACATTTCAACCACACATATGATGATCCTATTCAGTTCAGCGGCAATATATTTATAGAAATTTATTCAATGTACTAGAAATAACGGAATTGGCGTGTGCGAAAAATTTTCGCTGATCTTCACTTTGCAAATGCATATACACTAAGCAAAAAAAGTCTGCGTACAAACTTAACGCGCAACTTTGATGTTAAATAAAAATAGTTGTATTGAAGATATTGGCTTCATTTTTTTTTTTAAATTAACAACATATCTATTATGAAAAAATATAACCAGTCTCCAATTATTTCCATCAGCAACTTTTTTAATTAAAATCAAAAAACAAAAAATACACCTGTTTTCGAATCAGAAAAAGTCTGCGTACAAACTTAAATTAGTTTAAAAAAAAGCCATTTATTAATAAAACATTACAAAAATTAGTACGAGGTAGGATAAATAGGAAGGTTTATTGTGCCAATCAAGCGTTTTGGCATTGATTAAACCAATTTTTGGTGAATTCTGGTGGTATTTCGATCCACTCATCCAAAATTGCTCCCGAGGGAGGAAACCGTTCGTCAAACTGGACCAAAAAGGGAAATCTCAGCGGGAAATTGTCGAATTTGTTTTTAAAACGCATTCTATGATTAAAAAAGTCCAAAAAAAATGGAATCAAACCGGCACAGTTCAATCAAAGCCACATTCTGGTAGGCCTCCAAAGCTGACCGATCGAGAAGAGCGGGAGATTTTGATGTCGGTGAGGCGTAATCCTGGGTCAACTGCCGCAAAAATTGGTCAGGACATAAAGGAGAACTATAAGAAGGATTTACATGATAAAACAATCCGAAAAATTTCCAAAAAGTAGGACTTTCATGCCTGTGTTGCTCACGCTGCCACCGCCGTACTTAACTGTTGGCGCAAGGTTATGCACATCAAGGGCTGTGCCAGGTTTGCGCCACTCAAATTTTCGACCTTTTATGTCAAATTGCTCCAATAATTGAAAAGAACTTTGTTCCAAAAGGCTAAAGGCTCTTGGATGCATTTCAAAGCGCTTCGCTTTACTGACGGGTGATACGAGAATCTTCTTCAGCGCAACACAGGTGTATACAATAATTACTATAGTAGTTATGATTCCTGAAAATTTGGTTACGATCAGATAAAAATTGTGGAAGTTATTAAAGAAATACTTTTGTATGGGCAAAAGCGCCTACTTACTAGGGTCTGAGTTGCTTTGGCCGACAATCTGGTACACTGTGCCGTCTATGGTATATTTTGAATGGTGTACTATATCGATATACCAAATATACCATTTGGTATATTTTTAGTATTTTTGCAATATATTCGGTATATTTTGAAAATGATACCGCAATATTTTGCCTTTATTAAAAATGGGTAGCGGGTATCTCACAGTCGAGCACACTCGACTGTAGCTTTCTTACTTGTTTCATAATAGATACATATGTTGTTAATTTAAAACAAAATGAAGCCAATATCTTCAATACAACTATTTTTATTTAATATCAAAGTTGCGCGTTGAGTTTGTACGCAGACTTTTTTTGCTTTGTGTATATGCATTGGCAAAGCGAAGATCAGCGAAAATTTTTCACACACGCCAATTCCGTTTTTATACCCGCTACCCATAGGGTAGAAGGGTATTGTAACTTTGTGCCGGCAGGAAATGTATGTAACAGGTAGAAGGAGGCATCTCCGACCCTATAAAGTATATTTATTCTTGATCAGCGTCAACAGCCGTGACGATATAGCCATGTCCGTCTGTCCGTCTGTGTGTCTGTGTGTCTGTGTGTCTGTGTGTCTGTCCGTTCGTCCGTATGAAACACTGGATCTCAGAGACTATAAGAGAAAGAGCTATAATTTTTTTCCAACAGCATTTGTTATGTTTGCACGCAGATCAAGTTTGTTTCAAATTTTTGCCACGCCCACGTCCGCCCAACAAATCAAAAAAATTGAATAACAAGCCTAATTTTAAAGTTAGAGTTACGAATTTTGGTATATACAATAATATCTATAGTAGTTATGATTCCTGAAAATTTGGTTGCCATCGAATAAAAATTGTGGAAGATATTAAAGAAATACTTTTGTATGGGCAAAAACGCCTACTTACTATGGGTCTGAGTTGCTTTGGCTGACAATCTGGTACATTGGGCCGCCTATGGTATATTTTGAATGGTGTACTATATCGATATACCAAACATATCATTTGGTATATGTTTACGTGGGGGCGCTGAAAATATCCAAGTTCTTCCTTTTCCGAAATAAAAACACTCGCGGTTTTTTCTTATAACAAATATGTATTTATTGCAAACTTTTCGGGTTGTTGAAAACGCACAATTGGGGGGTAATTATACCGTAGCAAAAGAGACGAAAATTAGAACTCCCAATAGAGAAAATGCCGACGGCATTTCGTCGATCTATTGTGCTGAGCGCGGCTCAGCGGTGGTGAGTTGTGGGAGAGAGAAGCTGAGAGCACTGGAGCTTGAGTGCATTCTTACGCACTGAGCGCATTGTTGGTGAGCGAAAAGGCTTTGAGTGCCTTTCGGTCGGCGGGACGGAGGTGTGCCCCTCACCTACAATGCGCTCGCATCAACATTCTCCCCCCCTTGCAATATTGGGATTGCAAAAAATATAAAACTTGGGAGGATACCCGGCAGGACAATATCAGGATAGAGTGGGTGTGTCTTGGAGCGCAACGACGCCGTGCAGACTCCTTCAGCGCCCATGCGAGTGATGGAGAGGCCCAAGACCCCTGGCATCGACTCGCTGATGCGGCTTACGGGACAACACGGAACCAACTCGCGCTTCGAAAGCCGCTGTCCCCATGTGTAGCCCGACCGCCGCGGTAGGGAGTACGCTCACTCCTTTGCACTGGAAAGTGCCGTCTGGGGGAGCTAGGCACGGGCCTGGTGCGTGGGTGAGTGGGCCTGTGGATGCCGGCCTGGGAAACGTGGACACGGGACGTCTTTGGTGGTTCTTCTCTGGAGGGTGCCGGGTGGTCGCGTCGGCTCCTGAGCTGGCGCGAGGTTGTGCCGGGAGGCACGGAAACCCGAGCTGAAAGTCGAGCTGAAAGAGGTCTCGAATGGGGTCCTGTCACAGGACCAATTGTAAAGGTTCGGTCGACGGACAGTCGAGCCGAAGATGTTGAAACAGATTTTGAGTTGGGGCCTAACACAGGCTTGCGTGTAGAGGATCGTTCGACGGACAGTCGAACCGGAGAAGGATCAGAGTGGGGTCCCGTCACAGGACCATTCAAAGCTGAAATATATGTAGAGGAGGGTCCTATCACAGGACCATTCTTAAGGATTCGTTCGACGGACAGTCGAGTCGAAAAAACTGAAATAGATTTGGAGGGGGGTCCTGTCACAGGACCGATCGTAGGAGTTCGATCGACGGACAGTCGAGTCGAAAAGGACGAGATGGAGTTAGAAGTGGATCCCGACACTGGGCCGGTCAGGATCAACCGAAAATGGTCTCTTGACCAATGAGGGTCCCACAAACGTTCGGACGAGAGCCGCCGAGAAGAACGGATGGGAGGATATCCGCGCCTAAAAGCACGTCTATCTGCGAACTCTCATAGAACTTGGGGTCGGCCAGCGGAATGCTTGGCAGATTGTCGAGGATGGTTTGTGGGACAGAGCATGAGGGCAGTTTTCCTGCCAATTGAGGAAGGACGAAAGCCGATGCCTCAATCTGCAGATCTGGTCGCAACGGGGAGCCAATTAGGAATTGGCAATGCTTTCGGGGCTGGGCTGCTACAACTTGAGTCAGCCCAGAGACGTGGGCTTGGCATCCTCAAGCGCTTGAACAATCGTTCAGAAATGAAGGTAGCCTCTGATCCGGAATCGATCAGAGCCCGTGCTGTGTGCCGAACGCCGTGATGGCAAATATGTACAACAGCTGTACTCAGCAGAACACCTTGTGTGTTAACTGCCAGAAATGATTGCACATTAGCTGACTGGGAAGGAGTGGACTGTATATTAGAAGTGGGATTAGTGACTGTCGGCGTCGGGTTGACTCGATGCAAGAGTGTATGATGACGACCCTTGCACGTAAAACAGCTGTGCGCACTTGTGCACTCGGCCAGTACATGACCTCGTGCGAAACAATTTAAGCACAGCTTCTGCTGCTTAATATGGTTGACCCTTTCATTGACACCCATCTGGAGGAAGCGAGGGCACAATCGAATCGGATGATTCTCCCGGGAACAGAAATTGCAGGTCTGGGTCTTAATGGTCACCCTACTCTCAAAAGAGTTGACCTGCCTGGAGACGGGGGCCTTCTTGGGTGAGGCTCTTGGAACCGTCGGAGCGTTCGTGCTGGATGACACCTCCGCTATCGCTTCTAGGGTGCGAAGCCGCTCTAGAAGAAAAGCGTTCATGTCAACCCACGTTGGAATATCGCTCTTGTTTTGGATTGACTGTTCCCAAAGAGAAAGGGTCAACTTGGGAGCCTCGAAGAACACAAGAAAACCAGGATGCAATCCCAATTCTCTGTGTCGATTTTCGAGTGCTCTAAGGCTGTCAGACACCCTGCAACTCTTGAATAGAGGAACCCGACTCTTGCCCAATGACGGGCAAATTGAACAAAATTCTCAGATGACTGTTTACGAGCAACCGTTTGTTCTCGAAACGCTCAGTCAAGCTGGACCACGCCGACTGGAACCCTTCATTTGTCAAAGGAGATTTTGACACAATGGCATGGGCTTCACCGCTGGTCTTGGAGTTGAGATAGAAAAGTTTCTCAACTTCCGACAGTCTCGGGTTCTGTATATAGAGGGCTGTGAATAAATCCCGGAAGGTGGGCCAGCGAGTGTAATCGCCTCCGAAAACTTCGGTGTCGCACGGAGGTAATCGACACCCTGTGGGCATGGATTGCACAGCTTGTGGTTGTACGGGTGTACGGGGGGTGAGCGCCTGGGATGCGTTGGCTATTTGCTCACCTAACAGAGCTGCACACTGCTCGTAGGCAGCATAGCAGTACTCGTACTTGGCCTGAACAGTAGGGAGCTCTTCTGTGGTCATCTCCTCAGACATGACGCAAGAGCAAGCCTCATACTCATTCTCGACCTTTTCCCATAAGGAACGCATCTGGTCCCTTCGGACTTGGCACGTATATAGGGATGGGCTATCAGCCGAAAGATTGTTGACTCTCGCCGCAAAGTGACTGATACGATCAGTCGCGGCGATGAAGCCTAAATCAACGCTGTGTCTACTTTGTTTTGTGCCATCTTGTGGATCGGGACGGAAGGAATGGATGTAACTAGTAGAAAATATACCAAAAAATACTAGAAAAAATACCACAGGTAGTGCTGAGGTATTTTGTACCCAAATGGGTACGGACTGCGGACACAGGCAACGAACGCAAAGGGGGCCGGGGAAACTCCCGCGACAATCAAGCAAATGATTGTCGAAAACAAGAACAAAAAAAACACGGAAAAATACCAAAAAACACAATTTGCTGGAAAAAACACAAATGTGGTTAAAAATGTGCTGGATGGAAAAAACAATAAATAATTGTCACAAAAAAACAACAAAAAAAATTATTTATATATTTAAATATGGAAATGTGGTGGAAGTATAATTGTGATTATATGTAGGTGTGTATATGTGTGTGTGTATGTCTATGTATGTGGGACACTGGCTGGAGGTAGCCTATACACCGACACTTGAGCTGGGAGTTGCTCTCAAATACACACACTAAATATATCACTTGGCAAAAAAAATCAAGGAAAGGGTAGGGTATGTCGAGTGCGACTACCGCTGCCCTGCCAATCTATTACTTCACTCGCAGAAGTACTTGCAGTATGTATGTATGTCTGCACTGCGCTGTCAAACGTTTGAGCAGACGAAGTGCACGTATGTTTGTATTCGGAGAGAGAGAGCAAGTGCTGCTGCAAGCCGGTGCGCTTGCGAACAAGAGAGAGTGCACAAAGGTATGTGCGTGTGTGAAGAGAGCGAGAGCAAGCGCGGCTGCAAGCCGGAGCGCTTGCGGACAAGAGAGTGCACAAAGTATGTGTGTATGTATGTATGTCGGCGATTATCGCGACATACAAAACATAAAACGGACAAGAATTAAAAGCAATACGAAATGCTTGTACACACAGCTTGGATTTTAGTTATTATGTATGTTTATATATGTATGGAATATACAATATATAATATTTGCACTTTAGTAGCTCTCTTAATAATTTTTACTTTTCACTAATATGCACTTGCGCTTACAAAAAATAAACACACATGCATACATACGTACGCGATTGGCGGAACAAAAATATAATAATATTTTATTATAAATGAATGTATATAGGATAAACGCAGAAAAGGTCGTCCGAAGCAAAAAGGAAAGCAACTTGGCAAAAGATGTTGGAATTTTTTTGCACAATATCTCGGAAATTGAGGGGCGGACGACCGTGGGAGAAGGATAGGACAAATAGAAAAAACTTGTGATACTTATCAGCGTAGTATGCTGGAATGCCGATGATAATGAGATAATTGGGGGGTAATTATACCGTAGCAAAAGAGACGAAAATTAGAACTCCCAATAGAGAAAATGCCGACGGCATTTCGTCGATCTATTGTGCTGAGCGCGGCTCAGCGGTGGTGAGTTGTGGGAGAGAGAAGCTGAGAGCACTGGAGCTTGAGTGCATTCTTACGCACTGAGCGCATTGCTGGTGAGCGAAAAAGCTTTGAGTGCCTTTCGGTCGGCGGGACGGAGGTGTGCCCCTCACCTACAATGCGCTCGCATCAACAGTATATTTTTAGTATTTTCGGTATATTTTGAAAATGATACCGCAATATTTTGCCTTTACTAAAAATGGGTAGCGGGTATCTCACAGTCGAGCACACTCGACTGTAACTTTCTTACTTGTTTCTATTACATTGAAAAAATTTCTATAAATATACTGCCGCTCAACTGAATAGGTTCATCATCTCAGCGGTAGAAATTTATCTATAATTCCTAAACCAGTTTTCCGATTTACATATTTTTTTTTTCTTTAATTCTTAAATCATATTAAAATTTAAATCTGAAAAAGTTTTTTTCAAAAACATATTATTTATTCCTTACTTATTTTTTCTTCTGAAAGCTTAACAAAATCAATGATTTTTTTTCGTTCATCTGAATAGGTTCAACCTAAAAAAATTCATATTATATAAGTAACTTAAAATATTTTCATATTTTTGGCACTTGGCTTATACTTAAGTACATTTCTAATGTAATTTTTAATAAGTTTAATAATGAGTGAATCCGCCGTTTTTCGATATAACTTCATATAAACGATCGGGGAGCGAGCTATACAAATTTTGGAGTGTTTGCAGCGAAATTGTTGTCCAGTCCGTTTAAATTGCCGCAACTAAAGTTGTTTTGCTATCAAATTGCCTGCCTCCTTCATATACCTTGCGCGATAGCAACCCCCATACGTTTTCCATTATATAATATTAAGGTCAGGTGAATATGGGGGCCATTCGAGCAAGTCCACATTTTGATCCTTAATCCATTCTTTTACCACCTTAGTTTATGAATAGGAGCGTTATCTTGCTGGTAAGTCCATTAAATAACTTGAAAAATATTGGAGTAATAAGGAAACGCTATCTGTATTATAGATTTGTAGGTTTCTGCCCTCATTTTGGAAGTAACAAATTGCAGGTCACAAGTGCTAAAGACTGCCCCCAAACCATTACGCCTCCTTCACAGCTAAGGCGACGGTTCAGGAAATGCTCTTCCTTTCGAAGATCGTGATAGTAATAATTGTATCCATCGGGGCCGTTCAAATTAATTTTTTTTTCGTCGGAAAAAAAAACTTTCTGCCATTCGCTCGTCTAGCTCATGTGCTCACGCGCAAAGAGCAGTCGTGAAGCTTTATGTGCATCATTTAACGGTGGTTTTTTTAAGTTTCACTCGTTTTAGATGATCAGCCGACAAAATCATGCTTTTAACTGTTGACACACTAGCTTTAATTTTGGGTGCTGAGAGATGCGAGTTGGTCGCAGCTCGCACAATATGCCTCCTGTCTGCCGCAGAGGCGTGTTTGACTCCGCCTTTCATGTTTTTGCCATATTCTAATTTGTTTCTCAAAAAATTACTCACAACATTTTGGCTTCGTCCAATTTGTTGAGCGATTTTGCGATGGCTAATACCACTTTCATGAGAGGCTTCGATTTGGCTTCTTTCATATTCCGATAATTGTTCTCCGCGTCCCATTTTAAGAAATATATTAATTTAAAGAAAATATTGTTATTTACTCCAAGTGACCCACAAATTTACTTAAAAAATAAACAATTAAAATGATGAATGAATGATATTGCATATGTGTGCCATTTAAAGGATTGTAAAGCACGGGTTTATTTAAGTGCAGATAAGGCTCGCGGTTTTTCCAATCCTGAGAAAATAAATCATATTCATGGACCACAAGGCCATGAAATGGAAAAATCGATGTGCTGTCGGAAATAAAAATAAAATTGTTAAACTAATTCCGACGACACCAAAAAATATTTAATGATGTTCTCGCGAGGTAAGTACACATACACGTTCGCATACATACAAAATTAGTATTCATATGTATATGTGGTATGTTTTATGTATGTATGTACATTTATTCAAAAACATGACGGTGTGTGTGTATGTTTTATTCAGGAATTGATATACATATTTCAATTTAATATTTTTTGTTTCGTTTTATAATAATTAAAAAACAAACGGTGAAACGCACTCTACAAAGAAAAACACAACCCTTTCTTCCAAAATCACCAATTACTCCAGAGGATGTGCGCGATGCTTTTAATGATGAAAATATCATGAACCGTTAGATTAGTAAGAATAATTCTGTCAGAGAATTGTCCATATGTATAATATAATATAAGTTGAATTGATTTATATACAAATTAATAAAAATAATAATACATATGGGTAATTCCATGACGAAATTTTGTCCCGTGCGAGACTCTTTACATTGAAAATAACATAAACTGAAACAATTTTAAAAATAATAAGAAAAGGTTACTCTTATAGCTCTAGATTAGTACTTTAATTAGAGCTAAGAATGGTTTTTGAATTTTCTTTCTGTTTTGTTTTCTTTTCTGATAATTGCATAACGAATTTATATATTTTATCGTAAGACAGAACAAGTACCTCAAATCAATCTTAGCTCTAAATATAGTGCTTATCTAATACTTTAAGAATAACATTCACTTATTTTTAAAATTGTTTCAACTTATGTTATTTTCACTGCAGTGCACTGTAAAGAGTCTCGCACGGGACAAATTCCGTCATGGAATTACCCATATACTAAATAAAGACTTGTGGGAAACTGCGTTTTTAAGGAATTGATTATATTATCGTTAAGTTATTAAGATTTTCCATTCAACTTTCAGTATGAAATTAATTTAAAACAAGTAAGAAAGTTACAGTCGAGTGTGCTCGACTGTGAGATACCCGCTACCCATTTTTAATAAAGGCAAAATATTGCGGTATCATTTTGAAAATATACCGAAAATACTCAAAATACTAAAAATATACCAAATGGTATATTTGGTATATCAATATAGTACCGCATTCAAAATATACCATAGACGGCTCAATATACCAGATTGTCAGCCAAAGTAACTAAGACCCTTATAAGTAGGCGTTTTTGCCCATACAAAAGTATTTCTTTTATAACTTCGACAATTTTTATCTGATCGCAACCAAATTTTCAGGAATCATAACTACTATAGTTATTATTATATATACCAAACTCTAGCTATAAAATTACGCTTGTTATTCGATTTTTTTGATTTGCGGGGGCGGACGTGGGCGTGGCAAAAATTTGAAACAAACTTGATCTGCGTGCAAACATAACAAATGCTGTCGAAAAAAAAATATAGCTCTATCTCGTAGTCTTTGAGATCTAGGTGTTCATACGGTTAGACGGACGGACACACAGACACACAGACGGACAGACGGACATGGCTAGATCGTCTCGGCTGTTGACGCTGATCATGAATATATATACTCCTTTTACCTGTTACATACATTTCCTGTCGGCACAAAGTTATAATACCCTTCTACCCTATGGGTAGCGGGTATAAACACATTAAATTTATTCTATTGGAAGGTGGAAGATCGGCGGAGATGTAACTTTTCATAGAGACATACATAACTCCGCGCGGAGTTATGGCGCTTTTAAAACGACATATCTCCGCCGAACAAAAAACGACATATCTCCGCAAAAAACGACATAACTCCGCTCGAAAATTTTAGCCAGCGGAGATATATCGATATGCCATTGCTGATCTTATTTGCAGCGGGAGACATATCATTAAATGTTAGTTTTAAGAATTTGGTGAAGTTGAGAAAACACAATAACATTAACTAACACATAGGCATATTAAATCAACGCTGGCTAGTACTAGTACTATAGAACTCTTGGTGTCCCAATGAAAGTTTAAGATTCAGATTTTCTTGCATACTCAAAATGTGTTTATTAATTGTAGTTGTTTTACATCACTAAAGAATTTTTGTAAAACTCAAATGACCTTACATACTCAAATGACCTACATATGCAAATAAAAATAATGATTATATAATTAAAGCACATATTTTGCAATAAAACTGCTTTAATTCTAGAAGGCACATTTTTAGATCAGATCGTAATTTAAATTATACAAAGGTCCATAATGGATGAACCTCAAATTAAATTTAATAAACTGCATTTTACAGAGGTTTCCATCCGATCTGCTTTTCCCGATCGCGATGTAGTTGGGTAAGCAAGTGCAAGCGCAATTGAGTGACGCTTTCTAACATTACGTTACACAATTTGCATTGCAGCATTGACATATCTCTTCGACTACAAAATAATAATAAATAATAATAATAATTAATATGTTATATAATTATATAAATATTCAAGGCGTATAAATACTTACAAGTTGCGCCACTCGTAAAGTTGTTTGCAATTCGCTTGTAAGGCCAACAAGTTACTCATATTCTCGATTTCGAGTTCGTAATAGCAATGTATAGGCAATATGGCTCGCTTGCCAAACGGTTCGGCGGCAGGTTCCAAATCAGACATGTCCTCCCAAACATAATCAGAATTTGACAGGTTACGTTCAATAAAACTCCGATCTTTGTTCAGAAGCCTACAAAATAAAGAAATTAAAAGAATCGCAACAATTGATAGTTATTTATAAAGACCGTGTAAGCAAAGATTGCAGTTGATTAAAAATAGTAGCACGACCCTCATCTCTAGCGGTGGGCAGTTGATTAGGGTCGCTGTGGAAGAACAACATGTCGATATTGTAACGCATTTGATTGATCTAAAATATAAGTTTCAAAATTTTAAAATTAAATCAATTATATTGCAAAATAATATTTACAATACGAATATCGTCCTCAAGAACTGCGACATCAAATTAACGATCATGTCGTGCTCTTCAAAATGAGATTGCATAGTTTTTGGATTAAAGCCAAGTCCAGCTAAAATACACACGTATTTCGTACGTTCCTTATTGCATTTGATTTGCATGGAGGGACAAAAGAGCATAGTCATCAATGCAGAAAAGCCGTGAATATTTGGCATAAGAGTAGTGCCTCGAGCAGTCAACTTATCACCATCGGTTTCACTGACAGACGCTGCCACCACCATTTGATTATGGCGATCTTGTGGGTCGGAATCTAGAAGAACACCATTAACTGATTCTCGCTCAATAACCACAGTCTTAAATAAGCCGACGCGTAGCATTGAACACATAGATGTTTCAAGTGGACTGTATGGCCCTTTAAGCATTATAGTTTGATTGCATTTATCCAGAGGCGGTGGCTTCAAGTTTTGGTCAGTTGGGTTCTGAGCAGAACGTAAATAATCCTCGTTGATGTGATGTTTTTCCTCATGGCTTACATGGCACTCAACCTCTTGCTTGCGTATGCGAAAGTCATGATCCTTACGCGACATATAATCTTCATCTGCTCGACGAGCCAATTGTCGTTCCACAAGTTTGTCATTGAGTAGTCCATCACGCATATGCAGTAATACAGCAGCGACGTTGTTGACCAATGAGTATATCTCCAATTCAATAGTTCCGCACTTTGATACTGTAGTCAACATTTCGACTGCCTCATTATCCCAACGGTTATAGTTGCTAACCAATGACGATGGCTGTATCAAAGCCAGCCGGCATTCAAGCATACGCGGTGGCAGTTGATCTAATTTATATTTCAGCTCATATGGCATCATTCGCAGCTGATCTATAGCCAATAATGCTGTATTACCGTAATCAATGAAGCGCACACTAAACTTTGGATTCCCATTTGCTTGAGTTTCGACCCTGATGACAGTTGCGCGCTGAAAGTGTTGCTTATGCATTGCCAGAAGCTCCAGGCCCGTTGTAATAAGGCTTGGATTCTTCACATGACAGCTAAGGTGCTGTGGTGAATTAATTAGTTCAGTCATGCTGTCGATGCGATCCAACAATTCATTTGGTTGAAAGTAAAACTTGCTACAATTTACAATCTACAAAACAAAATGATTCATATTTATTAGTTAAAAACTGTGTCGTTTATTTATATATCGGGATTTTGCACTTACATGCGATATTTTGCCTGCCACAATCTTGTCAAAACAGATGGTAGAGGAAGTAGCTCAACATTCCATTTCTTGCATGGTGGCACCCAGGTGCTGTCACTGACAACTCAATCCCGTGTTGTTCAACATACTTAAGAGCACTGGTTTTCTGAAAAAATCATCAAAAATTTAATGATTAAAGAATCGAAACCTTAGAAATATAGCTAACATTTTCATGAAAAATGGACATTCCATTTAGAAAATATTATCAATTAAAGCGAATTGTACTGTTATCTTACTCTATAACGTGAAGAGGGCGATATGCATTATTTAGACGCATTCGAACAGCCTTGTAAACCTCGGTCGCGACGCGTCCGGCACATGAATGGGATTCATGTAATTATATTCATCGTCATCCTCTTTGAATGTTACAAATATCTTTTCAGAACCATGCGAAAATGTAACATCCATTTTCTTGGCCGGAATTTTTGCCTCTAAAAATAATTCCTTAATCCGTCGAGTATATAATTCACCCATATACCGTGGCTCAAATTTAGTAAAGTAGACAGTGCGACAAGGATCGTTGCCATTAATAGCTCGGTATATGTTGCTATCGTAGTCCTCGTTTGCTTTATCGGCACGCATGAAATAATTGGGATAAAATGCGCCGGCAATGATTACTTTCAAAACTATGGATTTTTGACGATCATTCCAAGACTTGCAAGCACTAGATGGCATGTTTTGTAGATACATAGAAGTACAGCGTTGCTGCAGGTCTTGTACCATCAAATGCATCTCTCGAAGAGAACGCAAACAAACACAAAACCGCCGAGCCCATTGGTGTTCCGAATCTTTTTGCATTCTGTCCTGACATATGTTCAGATACATCTAAAAGATCCCAGTCAAATACTTTGAGTGTATATTAAGAGACTTTACTAACTTTGTACATGCGATATACAGCAATCATGTCCGACCCAGAACCATCGGAGAAAGCGTAGCGCATCCAAAAAGCTTCATTTTGTCCTCGTCTTTCAGTGAGAAACAATCCACGAACAGACATGCCAGCAGCTATGGGACAAATTCGGACAAGACCTTGTTTCTCAAATCTTCAATAAAATGTCGTGACCTTTCGTGACTTACCCATGATAATAGCCTCGTCGAGGCAATTAAATACGTAACCAAGTATAATAAGGCGGCTCAAACGCACGTCTAGGGGGAGACGTGTCATAATGCGACCCCAATGGGTGATATCGCCGTCGAGATCCTCGTAAACTCCATCAACCGTTGTAAAAAGGGCTCCAACTTCCTTCAGCAAGAGGACCGTGTTGTGTATGTCGAATAGATTTGGTGGCGACATCGCTAGGGCCAGAATTTCAGTTGGGCTACCCATGTCAAGTTCCTTGGCTTTTAGTATCGAATTCTCAAGTGGCGATCGAAGCATCTCGGGGACTCCAAACTCTTTCATTTCATTTAAATAAAAGTCCTTTGTGACCATACGATAAACACGACCACTTCGTAAACGTCCAACACGTCCAGCTCGTTGGCGACAATTCACTTTGGAGGCCCACTCCAAGCGAAGGCCTTTAATATTCGATGCAGAGTTGGTATGTAGCACTTTGGTTAGGCAAAAGTCAATGACATAGGATACATCTGGCACGGTTATAGAGCTCTCCGAAATATTTGTAGTCAGTATCACCTTGCGATGGCCAACGGGAGGTGGTTGAAAGACTTCTGCTTGAGCCTCGGGCGACAACAACGAATGGCATCGCACAATTGTAATTTCAGTACTGGGACTGTGAATGTGAAATCAATCAGTTAACGGATAATAAAATATTAAGTTAATTTATTTACTTTTCTCCCATTACTTGTTTAATATGCTCGGCCATAGTATCAATCTCATGGATGCCTGGCAAAAAAATGAGCACTGCTCCTGTGCGCTTCGACTCCTCATAGGTTTGTCGGGATGTCCCAACCGCCTTGCGTTCCATGTTGTCAATCACCAAAAGTATTTTAATGGCATCGCCATAGCGATCTGGTGATATACCTGGTTCCCGCTGTTGAGGCTCATCCTTGCAATGAATATTCTTGAACTGATCTCTATAGAATTTAACTAGCGGATATTTGCGGCCATGACTAGCAGTAACCACGGGTGGTATCCACGAAGTGTAGCAAAATACTTGCAGAACTCGTTAGCATCAATAGTGGCAGACATCAGGATGACTTTGACATGACGTGAATTCAGTGCCAGCAGTCGGCGTACAACAATCAACAAAAAGTCCATGTCCTCATCCCGCTCATGTACCTCATCCAAGATAATGTGAGTGTAGTGTGTGAGTGTCTTTTGATTAATGAGATTATTCAACAATACACCTGTGGTACAATACAATAAGCGAGTGTCCTCCATATTAGCGGGACGGTGTAGGCCAACTTGATATCCACACACAGTTCCTGGTTGCCATTGCCGTTCCTGACAAACACGATTGGCAATCGATATGGCAGCGATACGTCGTGGCTGTGTTACAACAATTTTACAGAATTCGCGCCTCTTGAAAGCTTCATCCAATATGTACTGCGGCACCTGTTGGAAAAAAAAAACAAACTCCCGACACCTATTATTAATAAAAGCAAAACACTGCAATATATATACATAAATGACTATGATCAAATATATACTTAATACGGTTACACACATTTTCTGTATAAACGAAGATACTCTACAGTATGTAATGGTTAAAAAAATCTTAGAAATTTAAAATAAAAATTCATGAAATTAATGTCAGTTGTTGTAAGTTGCAACGTCTTGGACGGTACCAATGACAAGATGAAGCTGTTCTCATCATGCTGTAAAGAAATACAATCAAAACACATGTACTCAGTGCAGACCAACCACATCGAGATGATTGAGACAACATTGGCGGTGTTGCATCTTACGGAAGAGAGTTGCCTGCTGATGGCGAGCTAACGGTGAAGGAAACTCAACGAATTGCATGCATATAATTTATTCCATTCATCTCAAACTTGGGACCCGCTTGTCTGTTTTGTCAAGAAACTATGTATATCACGCACCCTTTGAGTATCACAACTCCCAAAGAAGCTTTTACTTTTAGAAATTCGTACAAGAGAATGCATTTCTTGGTGCTTGTGAAATTTTGGAAAACCCTGAAGACAGCAAAAGCAATGGACTCCAATAACATCAATTGAAGCCAAAGAGAGTCAATCTCAACGAAGAGCTTAACTGCCTAGCGATTTATAAGCAACTCTGCCGACTTGAGGAATCTTACAACACGCATATGATACGGCATACGCACTTCATTTGCGCCCACAAAGATCTTTATTGATATTCAGAATATTTTCGTTAAAATCAGAGGTCTGCATAGAATATTTAATCCATATATAAATTAAAAAGCATACCTGTGTAGTTTTACCACAGCCCGTCTCTCCTTTTAATATAACCACCGGATTATCATTAATGGCGGCCATAATATCTCCACAATGTGCATATATGGGCAAATTCTTGTCCCGATTTAAATCGAAGTGATATTTTTCATAGTAGGCTTCATCAGAGCGCACGCGAGGCTGCTCTTCCATTTCGCCGTCATCGTCGTCACTATCCAAATCATTAAGTGTTTTATTGCGCACTGAATAGTTGTTCTTGTCATCATCCATCTGTAAAGTCAACATATATATATATAAATGTACATATATTCTTGAAAGATGTCTCAAATTCCCATTCATTTACTTCGCCGTACCCACACTCATTCAATTTTAACATACATACATACACACATCGTGTATAAACTTTTTTTTTCTTACTTTCTTCATGAGTTCTTTTTCTTTCTCGACGATTTCATTCACATAATCCGTCTTTAGTCGCCACGGCTAGAATTTTGGGATCGCCAGTTATACACCCTTGTAAAGCGGTTCCTCGCTTGAATTCCTTTGAAAAATCGAAAAAGTCCATTATATCGGAGTCCATGCTGACATTAAGTTTCAGCGTTCACTTCAAATAAAACTAGTATGCAACAGAGCGGTTAAGCGGTAAATGAAAAAAGCACCTCAAAATATCGATATATTCATTAGTTAGACAGCGTTTACCAACACAGACTAAAATATTCGCAGTAAACGGACTAGCTGTCTATAAACTATCGATTTTTTTCGCTCCAATATCTAAATATTTTTAATTCTATTAAAATTAATTTAAATTTTGACGATATATTTAAAAAAATGTGTAACGCTTTTGCTACTGAAAATACTATTTTTATAATTTGAAACTATTTTGTAAATGGAAACTTATCGCTGTTAATAACAGCTGGCAAAATGTTAATTCGTTGGATGGCAAACACAGCATAACATACAAATTCATTGAACGTGACAGTACTCAATTCAGAATTATTTTTCCATTTGATGTTAACAAATAAATAAAAAATACAAAATCTAGAATTGATGTTCTCATTCATTCTATTGTTGTACAGTGAGGATTCTGTCAATGTAGTTTTGCTTTTGGAATCAAAGTAAACATTCCAATATTTATATAATTTCATTAGTATTTTATATTTTTCAATATAAATCGGTTAAAAATACTAGCAACTAGTTATGTGTATATGTATGTGGTGCGCTTCTAACCTATACCCTCGTTTCGATGTTAGTAAATGCATTGCTGCATGTACACATGTACACATGCTTGCATATAAAAATCGAAAGTTTATTTCAACCTTTATTAATTTATTACTTTCAGGCGGAAATCAACGTGACCTGGCACGAGATAAAAATCAAAAGAAGCAGGCTGAACAGACAAAAGGCAAAATAACTGATGGAATGGCAGTGGAACAATTTAAATCCAAGAAAAAGGGATATCACAAGAACTGCAAAAAATGTATAATGTCATCTGATAATTTAGGGACGTTGAGTTATGCCAGAAAAACAGAAGAAAAAGGATAAATAGTCTGTTGATACTGCTGGACGGAGCAAATAAAAACGCTTACATATAGAGACGGCAGAGATTAACGTACTGTCTTGCTTGGAGAGAAAACATATGAGATCAAGCGCAAAACTTGGAGCAAAAATCACAATCTGGGAGTGGTATCTATTCTTCTGGATATTAAATTTTTAATCACAAATAAGTAGCTAATAAGCTGCCAAATAGCAACATCTAAACACTCATCTCACAAGAATCTTGACAGAGCCGCTCGTCTTCACCATGCTTGGCATGCTTTCCTAGGACAGTAAAAGCCGGAGAGCGGTCCCAAAGTCAAATTTGCAGCAAGCGTTTGCGTAAGTAATGACATGGAACAAACTATAATCCATTACGTTTCTTCTTTTTTGTTTTGCATCAGCCATAGGAACATGCCTTTACTCTTTCAATAAGAATTGGCTTGACCTCGGACATTGGCTTTTGTCCAAGTACTGTATACGCAGAAACGCAGAGACATGGATTTTAAATAATGTAATGGAAAATACATTATCAGATTGGAAATTAACGTATGTTCAATAAAAATAGTCCTTTTTGGGTGTACACCTGGTTCGAGTTCCGGTCAACGCGTTTACATCATTTGGTTTTCACTCTTTCTACTCATAAAGGTGACAGCTTGCCATTATATTGATGTAACAATAAATACATACTCTGCATAATAACTGTTGGTTGAATTCGGATGTTCTTGTACAAGTTGGACTCTAAGTTTGATATGAATTTGCATTCGATTCTGGGCGTTCATGGGCGGGGATTTATGGTTAATTCATTCAATCGTTAATCTCGGCAAGTTTATTACAAAACCGGATTGCCTGACTACTGGATTGCTCGTCCGTTCCTAAAATGAACGGCGGTCGCCTGGCCAGTAACCAGCATATTGATGAGGTCCCCATACTTTCTTGAATCGTTCTCAGACGCATCATGATGTGCGCCAATATCGATGATAGATAGTGATTATGTATTCCGGTGAGTAAGCAATGCAATTCCACGTGAGCTGTTCGCTTCATAATCTATCCATGGCTCCTTCTACTTCAGTGTTAAACTTAACGAGCAAAATCAATTGATCATCGAATGCACTAAACAAAGACTCAAAACTTTGTTCGACAAAATTCAAATTTAAGGACTTTTTAGTAAGCCCCTAAATCGCATGCCCTACTACACGTTATGTGAGTCGGAAATGAGAATGTTGAACTAGTTGAACTACGACAATGGTTGTAGATAACTTATCTAACATATGTAGGCGTAAATAAAAAATAATATACGTTAACCGAATACAATAACAAAAAAGTAAAATTAACTTGAAAACTTAGTTCTGAGTACATGTAGTTTACCGGTCAACCTCCAACACAACATAACCCAAAGAAGAGGCTATCTATCTATAAATTAAAGTTTCATTAAATTTGAATATTGAAAATAAATATATACATATATATTTTCATTTTGTCAACAAAGTTTCCATTGATGGTCATGTTGAGGAAGACCACGAAACGCCTTTCCAGCAGTTTTGTGTTTGGTATTTCAATGGCTTGATATTTGTAACTGCGTCAAAGTCGGCATGTAGTGGATGTAGATGAGATGCTGACCCCTCATTTTTGCCTTTGGTTGTTGAAGTAATTTGTTAGTAATAAACTCACATATGGGCATATACAGGATCGCATGTGTGATATTCAAACATCTTTAAACGAACAAAATTATGTTAAAAATATACATTCTGCAAAATGTATGTACATTGCAAAAATTTTTGAAAATAAGACTAGCCTCCAATAGTTGTCGTTTTCGAATTATTAATAAAAACACAAGACATTTGACTTTGTCTTGAAAAATGTGTAAGTCGGCGAAATGAAGTAATGTATCCGATAGCAAAAATCTTATAAAACAACATTTTAACCTTAAACAAACAAGAAAAAGACCAAATCTAATTAGAAACGCTGCCGTGCATTGTTTTTAGCAACTATTTCCTGGAAATGACGATATATAATGCTCTTTGTTCTGCCTGGTGACTAGCTTAAAAAGGAGCCCCGAGAAAGTTATTTCTTTCAAACTAAATTTAAAAAAAATGCATAAGTCCACAATTAGAAGCGGTCTTTTCAGTTCAGTTTATTAACACTTCCATTTTCCAATATGCATGTTTGCTTTTGTTTTGCAGACTTCAAACATCAATTAACTTGCGTTGCATTCGTTGAAATGAGAGTTCTACGTTAATATAGCTTCGGGGTAGCAACATATCTCCGCGCGACATAATTCCGCCAAACAAAAAACGACATAACTCCGCGCGGAGATATGTTCTGTTTATGTTATGTTTTGTTCGGTGGAGATTTGTCGTTTTAAAACCGCCATAACTCCGCGAGGAGCTATGACGTTACGAAAACGACATATCTTCGCCGATTTATTAGCGACTCATCTAACACTTGAATGAATTATGTATTATGTATAATAGATAATATATATGTACATATACATATGTTATTAACATATGTTAGTATATGTATATGTACATACGTATGAACATACACAATGTGTATATTTTTGTTCAAATTAACAGCGCGCTATAACCATTTGGCTAGTTTCCAAGCTCGATTACCGATATACGTTCTGATTTCGCCTCTTGTTAATGAGTTTAGCCTATATCCACTGCGACTCAGTTCTTTTACGTTCGAACCGACATTTGTTTCTTATGAGAAACGAAAAAAACCGAGGTTTTTTAGTGCAGTGGAAATAGGCCATTACTCTATTATTGCTTACTCTGGTCACATCTGGTGGCAGCACTGATGAGTACATATGAGTGGGAACGCCCAAAATTGCAAAATTCTTGGTATCCCATTATTCGCTAGTATGTGAGGTACACTTTTAAAAAATTTGGGGTATATATATATATGTATATATAAATATATATGTATATATATGTATATATATGCATTTACAAAGTGAAGATCAGCGAAAATTTTTCGCAAACGCCAATTCCGTTATTTCTATTACATTGAAAAAATTTCTATAAATATATTGCCGCTGAACTGAATAGGTTCATCATGTGAGTGAGTCTATAATGTATTTTTAATTCCTAATCAAGTTTTCCGATTTACATAATTTTTTTTTCTTTAATTCTTAAATCATATCAAAATTAAAATTTGAAAAAGTTTTTTTTTCAAAAACATATTATTTATTCCTTATTTATTTTTTTTTTAAAGCTTAACAAAATCAATGATTTATTTTCGTTCATCTGAATAGGTTCAACCTGAAAAAATTCAAATTATATACATAAGTAACTTAAGATATTTTCATATTTTTGGCACTTGGCTTATGCTTAAGTACATTTCTAATGTAATTTTTAATAAGTTTAATAATGAGTGAAACCGCCGTTTTTCGATATAACTTCATATAAACGATCGGGAAGCGAGCTATACAAATTTTGCAGTATTTGCAGCGAATTTGAATTGCCGCAACTAAAGTTGTTTTACTTTCAAATTGCCTGCCTCCTTCATATACCTTGCGCGATAGCAACCCCCATACGTTTTTCATTATACGGTCAGGTGAATATGGGGGCCATTCGAGCAAGTCCACATTTTGATCCTTAATCCATTCTTTTACCACCTTTATCAATAGGAGCGTTATCTTGCTGGTAAGTCCATTAAATAACTTGAAAAATATTGGAGTAATAAGGAAACGCTATCTGTATTATAGATTTGTAGGTTTCTGCCCTCATTTTGGAAGTAACAAATTGCAGGTCACAAGTGCTAAAGACTGATACCGACCCCCCAAACCATTACGCCTCCTTCACAGCTACGGCGACGGTTCAGGAAATGCTCTTCCTTTCGACGATCGTGATAGTAATAATTGTATCCAAATGTCCAAATTACATTTTTTTTCGTCGGATTCTGATTTTTTGATTTGTTTCTCAAAAAATTACTCACAACATTTTGGCTTCGTCAAATTTTTCGAGAGATTTTGCATTGACTAAGACCACTTTCACGATAGGCTTCAATTTGGCCTCTTTCATACTCCGATAATTGTTCTCCGCGTCCCATTTTTCAAATAATTTAAAGAAAATATTATTATTTTCTCCAAGTGACCAACAAATTTACATAAAAAATAAACAATTAAAATCGAATGATATTGCATATGTGTGCCGTTTAAAGGATTGTAAAGCACGGGTTTATTTAAGTGCAGATAAGGCTCGCGTTTTTTCCAATCCTGAGAAAATAAAGCATTTTCATGGACCACAAGGCCATGAAATGGAAAAAATCTATGTGCTGTCGGAAATAAAATTGAAGTGTCAAAACAATTCCGACGACACCAAAAAAATATTTAATGATGTTCTCGCGAGGTAAGTACAGATACACGTACGCATACATACAATCATTAGTATACATATGTATATATGATACATATGTATGTATATTTATTCAAAAACATGACGGTGTGTGTATGTATTATTCAGAAATTTATATACATATTTCAATTTAATATTTTTTGTTTCGTCTTATATTTGCTTCCGACAAGGTCATCACTTTGATGCAAGGCAATATTGAGGAGCAGAATAGGCATTTTTTTAATAGATGCCACATTTAAAGTTTGCCCTTTCGGGGACTTTAAGCAACTGCTTAATATTTACATATGTTAAACTCATGCAAAAGGTGATTATTTTATTGTTTGTTTAATTTTATATTTTATTTGACATTATTATTTATTTTTTAGATAACACCTTTCCTATTTGTTTTGATGACACGTAAAACGGAGCTCTGTTACCAACACCTGTTTACGTATGTATGTTGACTCAAACATTTGCTGTCTTAATGGTACATCATTTATGTATATCCGATTTTGAGAAGGCGATGCGCAACGCTTTGAAAAATTTGCATCCAAATATGAATTTTTTATGCTTGCTGTTTCTATTTTACACAAGCATGTAAAAGAAATGCAATCAAAACTATTGGTTTGGATAAAATGCTTTCGTGCAGTAAACATGCGTATATGCTGTTTATGAAATTTACCTCTTTTACCGGAATGCAAGCATTTGTTGTTGAAGCATTTAGTCTTCTTGAAGCTCAAGCCACAGCCTTAGATAAGAAGATGTTTTCGCCCTTTTTAAAATATTTTAAGAAGCAGTGGCTTAAGAAGGTATCTATTTCATCATTTTAAATGTATGCTCTCATTTATTCATCTTTTAATTTTAATAGGGGCATAGCGACATACATATCTCCTCGCGACATATCTCCGCTCGGTACAATTTTCGAGCGGAATTATGTCGTTTTTTTTTAGCGGAGCTATGTCGTTTTCAAAACGTCATATCTCCGCGCGGAGTTATGTCGCTTTTAAAACGTCATATATCCGCTAAACAAAAAGCGTCATATCTCCGCGCGGAGATATGACGTTTTGAAAACGACATAGCTCCGCCAAAAAAGGCGAAAAGTTACATCTCCGCCGATTTATTTATTTCAGGATCGCGCTCAAAAAATTATGGATGCAATGGATTTGTTTGACAAGGGAGAAATTGACATACAGGGTTTTTTGACACGAACTGTTTCGCTAAATGACCGTTTTAAAAAACAGTACCTGTTCGACAGTGTGCATATGGACTCCAATTTGTCGGGAATGTCATCTGAAATGAAGGCATCAACATCATCGCTTTCGTCGAGTGACTCAAAATCTAGTCAAATATCCGATTCATCTATATTTCAAATGAATCCCTGCAATGTATGTCTCATCGAACCAAAATCGGTTTTATTGCGCCCATGTAATCATTTGAATATTTGTGCAGCATGTTGGGATCAAATTCTGGCTCATAATCAAGAACAGAACGATGATCCTAACGATCCTGACAGTGGTGAACCAAAATGTCCAACGTGTCAACAAGTTGTCAAAGAAGCTATCCGTAATGTTTATATATATAATTAAAAAATTAAAATAATAAACTAAGTTTCATGCATTTAAATAAATGTATGTAATATGGGCAATTCTCTGACAGAATTTGTGCGCCCGTTCTTACAGTGAAAAAACATAAACTAAACCAATTTTAAAAATAAGGAAAGGTAATTCTTATAGCTCTAGATTAGTAAGAATAACCTTCACTTATTTTAAAATTGGCATAGTTCATGTTTTTTCACTGTAAATCGCACAAATTCTGTTCTGTTTAAAGCTCCATAACTCTGCGCGGAGATATGTCGTTTTAAAATCGCCATAACTCTGCGCGGAGATATGACGTTTTAAAAGCGACATAACTCCGCGCGGAGATATGACGTTTTGAAAACGACATAGCTCCGCCAAAAAAACGACATAATTCCGCTCGAAGATTGTACCGAGCGGAGATATGTCGCGCGGAGATATTTTGATTATCATTGCGTAGAGCAGAAACAGTGGACTTCTCTATTTTGATCAGCTGATCTACACCTCGTCCCTTTGTTTTCTTTGAAGTCTCCTCAAAATCAAATTTATGACGGCACCGATGAGAACATTCCTCTATTTAATTAGATTTGCAATGGGGGCGTTTTATTGACACAGATTTTTTTTTATTAAGCCATCCTGATTGATATTGAATAACTGAATATTTTTTACGTTTGTAATTTATCGATAAGGACGCTATTGTTTTGCAGAGGTTCTAAATTTTTTTGACACTTCGCTCAACTCTGGAATGATGTAGCTGTTGTTTTCAATGTTCGCATGCACTTCGGACATCAAGTTCTTCAATTTTTCTGCGTTGGTTCAATTTTCTATTCTATGCGCCACATATTAAAAATATGGAGATGTGGAAACACACACTTTTGCGATGCATCTACCAAAATCAAATATGATTCAATAGGAAATACAATGACAAGCATATCAATTTTTGGAATTTTTTTGAACACAACTAAAACTTTAACATAAAATAGATTTTCACAAATTACAGAAAAAATGATCAAATTAGTTTTATGAAAAAACTTTGACAGGAAAGTTAACTATTAATATATCGATTGAAAGGAAAAGTAAAAAGAAAATATATTATACTCAAAATTAAAATTTTAAAATTCATTTAAAATAATTAAATTCGGAGCACTCCAGGTAACGTGTGATCGCTTTAAAGGGCGATTTGAACTAGAGAAGCAACTTGCTCAGTGCAACACCGTTCCCAAAATGAACACGTGTTCATGATTGCAAAGCTATTTTTGGAAAATACCGTTAGATTTTCAGTATGCCAATAAGAATCTTAGACTTTTAACAGACAATTTTTTTTACATTTTGCTTAAATAATATGTCATCACACAGCTGATTTTCAGACATATATAGTATATTCAAAAGTGTAACAAAGTAAAGTAAGAACAAAAAAAATATTACAAATTTAAGACATTGAACGAGAGAAATAAACAGCTCTGAATAGTGGCTATATAGTATATGGTAGTAATTTACATCGCCTGACTATAAAAATTTATTAAGCCATCAATTTTGGTTCACAAAAAATATGATTGATCATTGAATATTTTTTCGGTTAAAAAACGAATAGTAAAGAAAATAATAACAATAATAATAATACTTTTCAGAAAGGAAGCTCTGAAGATCTATTGAGATAGACCTTAGAGATAGGTTTGGCTAACAATCTGGTATATTTTGTATTCCATTTTAAATTTTTTATGTAGAACTATATCGAGATACTAAATATTCCCTTTATGATATTTTTGTATTTTGTATATTTGTAGAATATGGTGTTGTGCCACTAAGCTTTTTTAGTAGCTTTTATTTTGCACTGTTGTAATATTTGATTTATAATTCCAATAAATACACAAAAGAATTTATGTTTTAAGTTTCTTTTTATTGTACCGCAACACCAGCACCACACAACTTGTCTCCTTGACGATTGAACAAAAAAAGGGAAGAGGATCGGTCATTCTTCAATATTCAATAAGCCTTAAAAGTATATTTATATACTAAGATGGTATTTCTGAATAGGAATAGGGGTATTCCAACACGCCCCCTCAGAAATAACATCTATAAAAATAATAAACTTAACCTAATACATTTATTAGTAATTGTTATGTACTTAGTGTGGGTGGTGTGCATTCTGGGAATAGTTATGTGATCCAGCATTTGCTGCAAGGATACGGGGAAAACCCAGAAAAACCCGTTCAGATCACTCTTATAAATACATACATATGTTTACATTTCAAATTTCAGTAACTTAATGCTTAAGAGAACAAAAGTATTTCAATGAGATTAATTAAATTCAAATATATAAGAACAAAAAAAACTTCAGCATCAGTAAACAGTGGATCAGTCATCTCGTAGTAATCCCAATTCACTTTGAGGCGGGCAATGGCTTTGTGAAGATATCAGCAAGTTAATTCTCTGTGGAAATATACTCAAAACAAATGGTGTTACTTTCAATTTGTTCACTGGCAAAATTATATTTGATATCAATATGTTTGGCTAGTTTATAACATGAAGAATTATTTGCTGTACTAATACAGCCTTGGTTTTCTTCGTTTAATTGGTTTATCGAGATTCATATTAAGGCTTTTAAAAAAAATTAAATTACTGTTGTTTTAGTTCATGAGCACTTAACTCTGTTTTTATGGCTCCCTCCCAAAACAATTTATCATTGAATTTCATCATATGTATTTCGAACATCATTTAAGAAAGTGTGAGCATTTAATACATATTTATAAAAACTATTATCATCATAATCTACTCGATCATCAGTTCCAATTGGATTCTTAACAGATCCAGTTTCATCTAAGTATTCAGTTGTTTCATTCTCCCTACTCTCATTCGGGCTGCCTGATCCCTTACTTTCCTTCAGGATATTATCTCGATTTCTTTTCTTACTTTCATTCAGAAAATGTTCATTCGCTTTCTTACTATCATTCAGAATTTGTATGTTGTCGTATTCCCTACTTTCATTCGGGAACTTCTTTTCTGTAATTTCCTTATTTTCATTCGGGAAATTTATTTGTACTTTTCTTACTATCTTTCAGGAATTTGTATGTTGTCATATTCCTTACTTTCATTCGGGAATTTCGCTTCTGTTATTTCTTTATTTTCATTCGGGAAATTTTATTTGTACTTTCCTTACTATCCTTCAGGAATGCTGTTTCAAAGTTAACAGCTCTAGAATTATCAATTGGTTTCATCGACAACCACATCTCTTGCAACGAGAAACTTTTTATTAACAGCTTTCCACAATTTAAAACATTTGCTTCGTAGCCCACTAAAATAGCTTTGCTTGATTTAGCATCGAACTTTCCTTTTTAATTTTTATTTTGCACATATACAGTTGCATCAAGCACTCTCAAATATTTTAAATTGGGCTTTTTTTTTTTATATCTTATGAGTCATCACGCTATCAACTAATTCTCATTTAGGAATTCGATTAATAAAGTAACGTACAATTAAGGGTCTTTTAATATAGGTTTTATCTTTCAACTGTTTAAACAGTAACCTTGCATTTAAACACGCAAATTTCATTCGATAGCTCTAAATTATTAACTGTTATCACTAAATATATTATTTCGTAGCATTTATAATAACTTGTCATTGCTTATATGAAAAACCTCTCATACCATAACCGAAAAATTATTTTTATGTTTCGCATCTATGTATATTATATGCTTGAAACTGAACAATAGATATATTGTTAAACATACCTGGATTCTTGACCACCGTCAATCCATTCTTGGAAATGGTTATTCCATTCTTGTCAAATTTGATTGACATTCCAGCCTCCTGTAGGCGCTTCACCGACATCAGGTTTCCAGCAGCCTGCTCGGAAAACAGCACATCCTCCAGCGTTATTTCGTGGTCATTACGCAAGCGCACAATGCCACGCTTAGAAGCGTAAATATATTCGCCTTGCTTGGCGACAGCGATCTTAAGCGACGGCACCAATTCAATGCTATCGATGTACAGCGACTCATCATTTATCAGATGATCCCTTGCATCAAGTATAAATCCACATTTACCTACCGGAAGGTTTTCTTGCGATTTTACCATAAATTCAATGCCTTGTGATGTTGCGGTTTTAGCTTGTTTATCATCATTTTTATTTTCTTTATTTCTTTCATTTTGAATTCTTTTATAGTGGTAGCAATCCTTTTTAATGTGTCCCTCTTTGTCACAGTGGTGACATCTAACCCTATTCTTGAAATTCCCCTTAAATGTCTTCTTATGTTTAGTTATACGATTTTTAGATGAATTGTCTTTATTGCTGTAGTCATTATTTTGTGTACTTAATACTTTCATGCTAGTGTCATTATGTTCATTGTTAATTTTAATTTCCTGATCTAGCAATCTATTCTTAACAAACGCTAATGTTAAATTATCCCCCGATAATGTCTCTATGGCTGTAATAACACCATCGTAAGCAGAAGGCAAAGTCAACAACAAATGAGAGACTTTATCCATCTCTTCTATTTTTGCACCTGCGGCCAACAACTCACTTATTAATTCATCAAAAATAGTAAAGTGGGACAATAAAGACATTTCACTCGATAGCTTAAGAGAAAGCAAACGTTTTCGAACTGCCAACTGCGACGCCAGACGTTTTCGCTCATATATTCCCAAGAATTTTGCGCGCAGTTATATCGCTTGCAGCAAAGTTCAAAAAAGAATCACTAAGGTACTCTATTAAAGTACTTTTTGCACAACGCTCTGCTTCCTTCCATTGTTCATCCACTTGGGCAGGTATGTCTTCGTCAATGACCCTAAGTACGTTTAGTTCAGTTAATAAAGCCCTAATTCTAAATTTCCAAATTGAGTACTTCTCGCCATTGAATGGCTGTATATTACGTTTTGCCCTATCCATTTTGCTGTGCATATATATGCAGTTGTACAAGTATGGGTATACACACGCGGAACTCAACTTATTTTAATTTCACAAGAAATCTCAATTTCATAAGAAATGGCAATTTCGCAAGAATTCGCAATTTCACAATAACTAGAAATTTCACCAGAATTATAAATTTTCAAGAAATTAAAATAGGACTTTTTTTTATATAAATTGATTCGCAAATTAATTGTTTATAAGGCATGGACTGGTCCCATAAACTGTTGTAATACTTGATTTATAATTCCAATAATTACACAAAAGAATTTATGTTTTAAGTTTCTTTTTATTGTACCGCCACACCAGCACCACAAAACTTTTCTCTTTGACGATTGAACAAAAAAAGGGAAGAGGATCGGTCACTGTGACCGAAGGCTACGTATTCAATAAGCCTTAAAAGTATATGTATATACTAAGATGGTATTTCTGAATAGGAATAGGGGTATTCCAACATGCACCAATATTGTTTTAAATAAGACACTCGAATTTCGAATTCAATTGTTTATTGAGATGGTACATATGTACATACGTATATGTAACCACCTTAGATTGTTTGGCTGTGACTGAGTAAGTACCAAGCTTCGCCACCGACACGATTACAAGCAACTACAATTTAAGAGTAAAAACAATTAGCCGATCGAACTGCAAGCGATCGCTAACAGAGAGCATGCAGCGCTGCCGGCAGATGCAGCGCTGCTGGCAGACGCTGTTACAGCATTGCATTAACATGCGCTGTCTGCTGCTCCCGACATATGGAATTATTTAAAATTCACGTTCGAATCTAGCTTTATTCCTTTTAGTAATTTATTATTGTAACGAACCGTCACAACGCCGAAGTAGCTAGCGCTGTCCAGGGATCGAAATAAGAAATTTATGTTTGCTGAAACCCTACAAGTCGAGTATCTCAAGGTGTGAGACGATCTTCGTAGGCAAATGGAGATCAGGATGTACAGAAAAGACAGGAGTTTTCAATTTGTAACGTTGTTTATTTTTATTTGTTATTTCTCTGGCAACAGATTTGTCAACAATGATGTGAATATTTCTGCTTCTGGGGTTGTTCTCGGGTCCAACGTCGATAGGGTTGTTACACGGGGGAAGTTATCACGGAAGTCAGTGTGAAGCACACCGACTATGCAGCACTGTACACACATTTCGGCGTCGACTGTAGTGGTTGTAGTCACCCTACTACAGCTAAAACGGGAAGAGTTGTGGCTCGTGCGAAGAATGTGGAAAACGGGGCACGCGGCGTGGGTGAACTGGTTGTGAGTGTGTGATCACACTGGTCCAATTACACTGTTCACGCTATTCCGGCGTCGACTGTAGTAGTTTGTAGTCACACTACTACAGCTAACGGGAAGAAACGGGGGTTCGGACGAATAGTATGAATCGTAGCACGCGGCGTGGGTGAAAGGGTTGTGAGTGTGTAATCACACTGGCCCAATTACACTGTACACGCTGTTCCGGCGTCGACTGTAGTAGTTTGTAGTCACACTATTACGGCTAGCGGGAGTTAGGTATACCTCAAGGAGAATCGTAACCGGGATGTACGGTGTAGGTGAGGCGAGTATTGGTGTGTAATCACACTGACACGGCCGCACTATACACACTATTACAGTGTCGACTGTATTACTGTTACCGCGAACGGGCACTTTGCTTTACACAAGCACTACGGGAAAAGACGAGGCACACAGTATGAGTGAGACAAATGCTGGCGTGTGATCACACTGGCACAGTCACACTGTACACACTTTTTCAGCGTCGACTGTAGTAATCTGTAATCACACTACTACGGTGAACGGGGAAAAATATGTGCGTTGTGTGAAAAGGTAAACAACGACGAGCGAAAGACGCGGCGAAAAGAAAACAATGTCTAGCGTATATCGTTAGTGTGGTTATGTTAGTGCGTTGTCGCACTCGAAGGAGTTTAATACAATGACTACACTAATGGCTATGCGTAATCGCATGTGTTGAACGGGGAGCAAAAGGGAATAATGAAAGTGTAAATGGGTATCAAGCATTCAGCTTGAACGTACCTTTAAATTCTTCGTGTGTTGCGTGATGGAACTGTTCGATGAATACTTGGCACGTGTTTCTAGACTTTTTCTTTATCACTCGCGGGTAAAAGTGTTACGCACTGGCAAGTTCTTATCAGAGTGAGAGAGCCGCTCCTCCTACTCTCGCCTTTTATCTAGGTCAAGGTCTTGGCTCTGCCAACTCGCTTTTAGTTTCTTTTCCTAAATTTGCGTATGCGCTGTTAACTCGCTTTGCGTTGCACTTGTGCTGTTAACTTGCTTGACTCATTTTTGCGCTGCGCACGCGCTGTCAACTTGCTTGGCTCATATTTGCGTTGCGCATGCTCTGTGAACTCTCTTTGCGTTGCACTTGCGCTGTTAACTCGGCACAGCTGGTGAGTGACCATGTATAAGAGAAAAACTCTGGTATATACGTTTTCGGACTATTATTTATTTTTGTGACGTAGCATGGAGCGTCACACTCACCCCGCCGGGCGAATAAAAATCCGGATACGTCCGGTTTTAGTTCGGTTCACCTGGTAGGTGATGTCCAAATACGTATGAGTGAACCTTGTCCTGGTCCCTCGTCCCTCGCTGCCGCGGACCTCCTCAACTAGGCCCCGGGGTAATTTACGTAGGGGCGTTTCCACCTTCCACTCGGCAGGAGCTTCCACCACCTCGCTTTCATGGGCTACTTCGGTCATCAGGGGTTTCTCCTCCTCCTCCAACGGCACCAAGTCCTGCCCCAAGACCTCCAGTAGATCGGCGAGAGGGTCGGACTCCTCGTTTGCTGGGGATGTCCTCGCGTACTGCCGGCGGAACCGAGGCCCGTCCGGCTCGTCGTCCGACGACGCGGACTCCCAGCGTGGGCCTTCTTGCGGTGGGTCGTAGGAAGACATAGGGAGGGGGAACCCGTCGGGGTCGGACATATCCATTTCCTCCAGTCGGCGTAGAACGGGCGTCATAGGACGTCGAAAGGCTGGTGGAAAGTAGGGTGGTGGCACCGGGCGGTCAGCGATCGCTGGCTCCCGATAGTTCCAGTGCTCCGGCAGCTCAAAATAGGAGGTGGGGGGTTTCCCCTGGAGGGAGGAAAATATCCACCACCGCCCGGTCAATACGAGTTACCCGCATTACCCATGGGCGGATGGCCGGCTCGTAGGTTACCGTACGGTCTACCTCCTCGATGAAAAACGGTTCGTCCGCGTCGATATCCTCAGTGGGAGGAGGCTGGTATTGTTGCACCTCCGTCTCGGTCGGCGACGGGGGTCGAGCATACAGCCCATGCCCTAGTCGCGGGTCGCGTCGTTGCCCAGGCCTGGGTGACCAGGCGCCTGGTGGGAGTCGAAAATAGGGCTCTTCCGCCTCCCTGCTCTCTTCCTGTTTGGACTCATCGTCCTCTCCGTATGGCCTCTCCTCCGATTCACCCTTGCTGGTGGGGTTGTATCCGGCTGGTAGGCCAGCCAAGTAGAAAGGGTCATCCTTGTCCCACGGGGTGTAATATGGTTCCCCCCCCTTTCAGGCGACCTACGGGGTGCATCCTCAGGGCACGGAGAGTAGCGCTGCTCCGCACGATTCGGCGTCATAGAGGGTGCATCGGCAGCGTAGTCGCGTGGCGGAGAAGAAAAGGTGAGATCGATAGGTTCCATGTACTGTAATGATCAAGAAAAGTAGTGAGATTATTAGTAGGGCGACTGAGGAAATTGTGGTCGGAGGGATAGGATCAGGGTTTGATCGCGGTTCCCGACGTATCGCTCTCGAAGTCTTCGGCCTCGGAGTCAGGCCTCTGCTCCTGGAACTCCCGGAGATCGGCAATGTTAGCCACTCTTTTTTGGTTGGTCGTGGTGTAAGCGGACGATGTTTGCTGCAATGAACTTCTTTACTATGAACGAGCCATCAAATTTCGGAGCTAGTTTTGCAGCAAAACCGTCGGCAGCGTTGGAGAGGTGGTGTTGCCGCAAAAGCACTTTTCCGCCCAAAGTAGGTCGCCATTGCCTCCGGCGTAGGTTGTAATGTCGACTCTGGTCATGGCTCGCTTGATTCAGGTTTCCGCGTACGATTGTAAAGATCTCCTGCAGTCTTTTTGCCTTATTGCCGGGGTCTTCTAGTTCGCCGGGGGGCCACTGGTGTCACCTCGTCATATAATCCTCCGGGAAGTCGTGGCTCCCTACCCTGTACTAGGAAAGCTGGACTGTAGCCGGTGGACTCGGAGACGCTGGAATTGATAGCTAGTGTGATCTCTGGAAGTAACTCATCCCATTGGTTCTGCTGTCCGTCGATTAGTTGCGAGATCATGGTCTTAATCGCCCGGTTGGCTCGTTCCGTTGGATTTTCATGTGGCGAATAAGGAGCAGTGTGTTGTAGGTCGACCCCGGCGATTTTTAGAAATGCCTTGAAAGACCGGCTAGTGAATTGCGTCCCATTGTCGCACACGAAACGTCGCGGAACCCCGAAATGAGCGAGGATTCGCTCTCGGAACGCACGCTGAAGGCTCGCAGTAGTGGCACGTCGTAGTGGCACTAGTTCTACCCTTTTGGAAAACAAGTCAAAGAAAACGAGGAGCAAAGTGTTACCTTGCTTAGAACGAGGAAGTGGGCCGACGAAATCAGCTCCAATGACGGCGAAGGGTTCTTCTGCGGGCCGGGTATGCATGGGTCCGGCAGGCTTCTGCTTTGATGTCTTAAATTTTTGACAGCTCAGGCATTGCCGAACGTGCTTCTTGACGTCCCGATGCATACCTGGCCAGTAGTACCGCTGACTGATTCGAAGAATAGTCTTACGTACTCCTAGGTGGCCGGCAGCTGGTTGGTCATGACACTCGTGAAGAACGCGAGGTCGCATGGCCCGGGGTACGCACAACTTCCAAGCCACGTCGTCGAAGTCATCGGACCGATGCACGATGTGCCGGAACAGTTGTCCGTCCATGATGGTATAATCCGGGAAGCGTTGTGGTTCCTCACTCACCTGTCGTATGCGCCGGGACAACCACGAACAAGGTTGGGCCTCCTCCTTTAACATCGCCAGCCTGGTAAGGGGTTGTCGGGAAAGAGCGTCGGCGACTACGTTCTGCTTTCCGGGTCGATATCGCACGTCGTATTGGTATTGTTGCAGCTCTAAAGCCCAACATGCCACACGTCCATGTGGTGATTCTAGTGAATTCAACCACTTGAGTGCCAGATGGTCGGTGACGACCTCGAATCGATAACCCTCCAGATAGCAACGAAGTTTCCTGATGGCCCAGATCACTGCGAGACATTCCTTCTCGTTGGCGGAGTAGTTCTCCTCCGCTTTGTTGAGCCGTCGACTAACATAGGATATCACACGTTCTTGACCGTCGATTTCTTGAGTCAGGACTGCTCCGATTCCTACGTTGCTAGCGTCAGTTTGTAGCACGAACTACACGTGGAAGTCCGGGCATGCTAGCACAGGGGCGGTGGTCAAAAGGGTTTTTAATTCATCGAACGCGACTTGCTGCTCTTCGCCCCATGTCCACTTTCGCCCCTTTTTGAGGAGTTGTGACATGGGTTGCACCACCGTAGCAAAGTTAGGGACAAATCTGCTGTACCAAGACGCCATGCCGATGCACTGGCGTAATTCTTTCAGGTTCGACGG
The DNA here is from genome assembly GCF_023558535.2 of Drosophila nasuta. Classification (NCBI taxonomy): domain Eukaryota; kingdom Metazoa; phylum Arthropoda; class Insecta; order Diptera; family Drosophilidae; genus Drosophila; species Drosophila nasuta. Next base: position 98,082 of record NW_026869488.1, read on the forward strand.
GGGAGTTAATTCTCGGACAGCTGCCACCTTGCTGGGATCCGTGTGGATCCCCTCCTCACTGATCACATGTCCTAAGTAGGTTATTTTTCGCTGGAAGAATGCGCATTTTTCGTGGTTTATACGTAGGTTCGCCCGCCGGAGTCTTTTGAACACTTCTCTAAGGTGCTTAGTGTGTTCCTCTAGGGAGTTCCCGACCACCGCAATATCGTCCAAGTATGCGAAGGCGAAAGGTTCCATGTCGACTCCGATCACGGAGTCCAAGGTACGCTGGAATGTCGCCGGGGCCGAATGTAGTCCAAATGGCATCACTCGCCATTGATACAGGCCGCGTCCTGGTACGGTGAAAGCAGTGGCCTCTCGACTTCCCGTAGCCATCGGTATCTGCCAGTAGCCGTTCTTAAGGTCCAGCGTGGATATGAATTTCGCGTGTCGTAGGCGTTCCAGGATGTAGGTAATCCTCGGAAGGGGGTATGCATCAGGAACTGATCGCTCGTTGAGTTGTCGGTAGTCCACGCACATCCGCCATTGTCCATTCTTCTTCTTCACTAGTACGATTGGGGCACTGTGAGGACTATAGGAAGGCTCGATTAGCCCATCCTCCAGCAATTGATCGACCTGTTCGTCGATGATCCTTCGCATGGCTGGGTTCTTAGGAAAATAACGCTGTTTGATAGGCCGCTCGTCGCGCAGCGTTATAATGTGTTCCGCGATTGAGGTTACTCCGGTCATCCCGTCAAACTTGGGGAGTTCCTCTTGTAGGAATCCTTGAATGCTTGGCGCAATGTCTGCGGGCCATGGGGAAGGTCCTTGTTCGTCTGTGTCGGACCCCATCTCGAGGGCTGGAGAGGACGTTTGAAGTCGAAAGTCCTGGAGATGGGTCGTGTCATAGACACTCGGTCCCCTTGTGTCTGGAACGGCAGGAATTACACTGGACAAGGTGACCGGGAGCGGAATTGGGGCAGCAGGGTTGTGCCTTGTAAGCCGGGGACGGGGTCTAGGAGTCGGTCGGGGCATTGGATCTGCCTCTGCGCATGTTAGTTTCCGTGGAACTGGAGAAGGGGGTGTCGCCAGGGTAGGCCCGGGGTGCGAAGCTTGATGGCACAAAGGTGTTTTCATCGGTACTAACGAGGTATCTAAACGAATCTGGGCTGTACCGCAGCAAATCGTTGTCTCTATGGAACAGAGGAAATCCAGGCCCAGTATCACGGGCTCAAGGATATGTGGCAGGACTAGGAAGGCTACGCGAACTTCTTGATTCTTCAGGCGGACACGCGCTGTGAGCGTCTTCGTGACCTCCCGCACGGAGCCGTCAGCGAGACGAATTCGCGAGTCCCTAGCCAATGTGTTCTCGGGGGTGCTAAGTCGTGCGGCCAATTCTTCGTTGATGAAACTCGTGGTGGCACCGGTATCCACAGTTCCCTCGGTGGGCATGCCTTCGATCTGGATCTTGGCCACGATTCTCGCAACGGTTAGATGCATCGTTGGGGTTACTGGCGGGTCGTGGTGTCTATCGTCCTCTGCTCCTCCCGCCGGGGTAGAGGGCGATGACCGTTTACCGTCCCGTTGTTCCGACAGCAATGGATCGTGCGTATGTCTCGTTTGCCGCAGTCCCAACAGAATATCACGGCAGGATTCTGACATGCTGCCTGTACATGTCCTGGTTCCGCGCATCGTCGGCAAACCCGGGCTACATCCGGCACTGAAGTTTGTCCTGTGGGAGTGTTCCGAACTGGTGGTTGGCGGGGCCTGTCCTCGGAAAGGGTTATGCCACGTCGGTGGAGTCTGTGTTGGCGGGTATGCCTCGCGGCGGCCCGGTGCCGGGGGTGAGATGGCAGTCACCGTCGCCAGTGAGGTCCGTGGCTGGATTCGATCCTGTATGTATTCGAACTCCGTGGCCAACTGGATCAGTTGGGGAAGACTTGTGATCTCGTGTCGACGGGCGTAGTACTGGTATTCGGGGCGGGCGTTGTCGTAGATTCGGTCCAACTCTTGCGTCGTACTGTAATCAGCATGGTGCATGAGGAACCGAATTTCCGTTACGAAATCCTTGAAGGATTCGTTTTCTCGCTGTTTACGCTCTTCTAACCGTTCAAAATACCGCGTGGGCAAGAAAAACGCGAGAAATTCCTTACGGAACTCCGACCAAGGGACTGCGCTCAGCCCACTGGCTCGGAACCAACGCGCGGCACTATCCACCAAGCCTTCGGCCATACTCCTTGGCAATGCATCGACCGAGATCCCGTATGCCTGAGCCCGTTCCTCCAATGCCTCGACAAAAGTCAACGGATCACCCTGACCGTCGAATTGGATTCCCCATTTCCGAGTTCGATCCAGGTGGGTGTCGTATGGTCCATGGCTTAGATTGGCGGTGATCGGGTTCGGCTGGGGTTCGCTGACGAGTGCCGGGGGAATTGGCCTGTGTAGACTTGAAGTGGCGGGGGTAGAAGTTAACACCGGGGCGTGAGACGTCGTACGTACTTCCGTCTTGGGTAGGGTAACCGGTGGGGCGTGTAAAAATTGTTGGCTCAAGCCCGAGGTGGTGGCTTGCGCGTCGGGATGTGGAGTGCGCGGTCGCGTGTATATCATTTCCAATTCGGCCAGTCGAGCCCAGACTTTCCTTCCAAGCCTACTTTTGGCAATTTGTGACGCGAACGCAATTCTGCTCGGGCGCCACTTGTAACGAACCGTCACAACGCCGAAGTAGCTAGCGCTGTCCAGGGATCTAAATAAGAAATTTATGTTTGCTGAAACCCTACAAGTCGAGTATCTCAAGGTGTGAGACGATCTTCGTAGGCAAATGGAGATCAGGATGTACAGAAAAGACAGGAGTTTTCAATTTGTAACGTTGTTTATTTTTATTTGTTATTTCTCTGGCAACAGATTTGTCAACAATGATGTGAATATTTCTGCTTCTGGGGTTGTTCTCGGGTCCAACGTCGATAGGGTTGTTACACGGGGGAAGTTATCACGGAAGTCAGTGTGAAGCACACCGACTATGCAGCACTGTACACACTTTTCGGCGTCGACTGTAGTGGTTGTAGTCACCCTACTACAGCTAAAACGTGTTCGTGCGAAGAATGTGGAAAACGGGGCACGCGGCGTGGGTGAACTGGTTGTGAGTGTGTGATCACACTGGCCCAATTACACTGTTCACGCTGTTCCGGCGTCGACTGTAGTAGTTTGTAGTCACACTACTACAGCTAACGGGAAGAAACGGGGGTTCGGACGAATAGTATGAATCGTAGCACGCGGCGTGGGTGAAAGGGTTGTGAGTGTGTAATCACACTGGCCCAATTACACTGTACACGCTGTTCCGGCGTCGACTGTAGTAGTTTGTAGTCACACTACTACAGCTAACGGGAAGAAACGGGGGTTCGGACGAATAGTATGAATCGTAGCACGCGGTGTGGGTGAAATGGTTGTGAGTGTGTAATCACACTGGCCAATCACACCGTACACACTATTCCGGCGCCGACTGTAATAGTTTGTAGTCACACTATTACGGCTAGCGGGAGTTAGGTATACCTCGCGGAGAATCGTAACCGGGATGTACGGTGTAGGTGAGGCGAGTATTGGTGTGTAATCACCGAGTCCACCGGCTACAGTCCAGCTTTCCTAGTACAGGGTAGGGAGCCACGACTTCCCGGAGGATTATATGACGAGGTGACACCAGAGGCCCCCGGCGAACTAGAAGACCCCGGCGATAAGGCAAAAAGACTGCAGGAGATCTTTACAATCGTACGCGGAAACCTGAATCAAGCGAGCCATGACCAGAGTCGACATTACAACCGACGCCGGAGGCAATGGCGACCTACTTTGGGCGGAAAAGTGCTTTTGCGGCAACACCACCTCTCCAACGCTGCCGACGGTTTCGCTGCAAAACTAGCTCCGAAATTTGATGGCCCGTACATAGTAAAGAAGTTCATTGCAGCAAACATCGTCCGCTTACACCACGACCAACCAAAAAAGAGTGGCTAACATTGCCGATCTCCGGGAGTTCCAGGAGCAGAGGCCTGACTCCGAGGCCGAAGACTTCGAGAGCGATACGTCGGGAACCGCGATCAAACCCTGATCCTATCCCTCCGACCACAATTTCCTCAGTCGCCCTACTAATAATCTCACTACTTTTCTTGATCATTACAGTACATGGAACCTATCGATCTCACCTTTTCTTCTCCGCCACGCGACTACGCTGCCGATGCACCCTCTATGACGCCGGATCGTGCGGAGCAGCGCTACTCTCCGTGCCCTGAGGATGCACCCCGTAGGTCGCCTGAAAGGGGGGAACCATATTACACCCCGTGGGACAAGGATGACCCTTTCTACTTGGCTGGCCTACCAGCCGGATACAACCCCACCAGCAAGGGTGAATCGGAGGAGAGGCCATACGGAGAGGTCGACTCCCACCAGGCGCCTGGTCACCCAGGCCTGGGCAACGACGCGACCCGCGACTAGGGCATGGGCTGTATGCTCGACCCCGTCGCCGACCGAGACGGAGGTGCAACAATACCAGCCTCCTCCCACTGAGGATATCGACGCGGACGAAGCGTTTTTCATCGAGGAGGTAGACCGTACGGTAACCTACGAGCCGGCCATCCGCCCATGGGTAATGCGGGTAACTCGTATTGACCGGGCGGTGGTGGATATTTTCCTCCCTCCAGGGGAAACCTCCACCTCCTATTTTGAGCTGCCGGAGCACTGGAACTATCGGGAGCCAGCGATCGCTGACCGCCCGGTGCCACCACCCTACTTTCCACCAGCCTTTCGACGTCCTATGACGCCCGTTCTACGCCGACTGGAGGAAATGGATATGTCCGACCCCGACGGGTTCCCCCTCCCTATGTCTTCCTACGACCCACCGCAAGAAGGCCCACGCTGGGAGTCCGCGTCGTCGGACGACGAGCCGGACGGGCCTCGGTTCCGCCGGCAGTACGCGAGGACATCCCCAGCAAACGAGGAGTCCGACCCTCTCGCCGATCTACTGGAGGTCTTGGGGCAGGACTTGGTGCCGTTGGAGGAGGAGGAGAAACCCCTGATGACCGAAGTAGCCCATGAAAGCGAGGTGGTGGAAGCTCCTGCCGAGTGGAAGGTGGAAACGCCCCTACGTAAATTACCCCGGGGCCTAGTTGAGGAGGTCCGCGGCAGCGAGGGACGAGGGACCAGGACAAGGTTCACTCATACGTATTTGGACATCACCTACCAGGTGAACCGAACTAAAACCGGACGTATCCGGATTTTTATTCGCCCGGCGGGGTGAGTGTGACGCTCCATGCTACGTCACAAAAATAAATAATAGTCCGAAAACGTATATACCAGAGTTTTTCTCTTATACATGGTCACTCACTCAGCTGTGCCGAGTTAACAGCGCAAGTGCAACGCAAAGAGAGTTCACAGAGCATGCGCAACGCAAATATGAGCCAAGCAAGTTGACAGCGCGTGCGCAGCGCAAAAATGAGCCAAGCAAGTTAACAGCACAAGTGCAACGCAAAGCGAGTTAACAGCGCATACGCAAATTTAGGAAAAGAAACTAAAAGCGAGTTGGCAGAGCCAAGACCTTGACCTAGATAAAAAGGCGAGAGTAGGAGGAGCGGCTCTCTCACTCTGATAAGAACTTGCCAGTGCGTAACACTTTTACCCGCGAGTGATAAAGAAAAAGTCTAGAAACACGTGCCAAGTATTCATCGAACAGTTCCATCACGCAACACACGAAGAATTTAAAAGGTACGTTCAAGCTGAATGCTTGATACCCATTTACACTTTCATTATTCCCTTTTGCTCCCCGTTCAACACATGCGATTACGCATAGCCATTAGTGTAGTCATTGTATTAACCCCCTTCGAGTGCGACAACGCACTAACATAACCACACTAACGATATACGCTAGACATTGTTTTCTTTTCGCCGCGTCTTTCGCTCGTCGTTGTTTACCTTTTCACACAACGCACATATTTTTCCCCGTTCACCGTAGTAGTGTGATTACAGATTACTACAGTCGACGCTGAAAAAGTGTGTACAGTGTGACTGTGCCAGTGTGATCACACGCCAGCATTTGTCTCACTCATACTGTGTGCCTCGTCTTTTCCCGTAGTGCTTGTGTAAAGCAAAGTGCCCGTTCGCGGTAACAGTAGTACAGTCGACACTGTAATAGTGCGGCCGTGCGCTGTTAACTCGGCACAGCTGAGTGAGTGACCATGTATAAGAGAAAAACTCTGGTATATACGTTTTCGAACTATTGTTTATTTTTGTGACGTAGCATGGAGCGTCACATTATATGTAAAAAACATTTTATTCAATTTACTAGTTAAATAAAATAGGCGCAATCAATAATATCAAAGTCAAATAAATTAGGCAATTCTATGGTAATGCAATTGAAAATTTTAATTTATATAATTTTAATTGAATTAATTGATATTCAATTCTACTACGCGGACGAAAAATGTTCGTTGTCCGATTGTTCTGCAGAATTTGACAATCACATTGCTTGAAATTATAAAAAAAAAAAAATAATGATTAATTTTGTTTAATTGTTGATGTTAGTTATTTATTTACTTAAAAAGGTTACTTATAGTTAATATTAATTATTACTAAAGTACTAACACTATTACTATTACTAAAGTGGCTACAGCTTAATTGTTGATGTTATTAAGCACATTTATTCGTTCTAAAAGTGAGATCGTGAAAGAGTATTCTGCACTTTACTAAAATGTACACATACATATATTTAAATACTTGTGGTAATTAAATAATTTAATTTATTTATAGACCTCAGCTCTCATGCCAAGCTTCAACCCAAGACGATTGTATTTCCGCGGATAAAATATGTGATAACAAGTTCGATTGTCCGAATGGTCGGGATGATTCTATAGAGATGTACATGCAAAAAACTTCGGTATCCCTATTTCCAGTGTGGCAATGGAAAGATTATCTATAATAGTAGTCAACTGTGCGACAACATACATATATGATTGCCTTGATGGCTCCGATCAGCGGGAAATTCATTGTCAATTCAACGATAAATGGAAATGGAAGCCGACAGTTACATGTGCAGAGCCTAAGGGAAATGGTATAAAATTTACAGGAAACACAATAATGTATGCTAAGAAGGAAAATAATGAAACACATTATTTTGTCTATGCTAGCGGTGTAGTTCAATTTGAGTGCTACGATTCTGATGAAGACTTCGAGGGCATAAAGTGGAATGTGTGCACGATTGAAGAAAATGGAAATGGAAGATGGTTACATGAATTACCAAAGTGTGAAGAAAAAATTGACAATCAAAATAAGAACCCAAGAACTAATGGAAATTTGGGCAGCAGCTTAGATACTCGTTGATGGCATGGCATTGATGATGGCAGGTGTGACCACTCAAACCAGCTGACATTGTGGTCGCGATCGTTTGTTATCGTTAGTGACAAAGTTAGTATATAGTCACACTGATTTAGCTTTTCCTCTAGTGTTGGTCACCCTGCCTACTTTTAGTGCTTTTTCTATCTCATATACATATGTTTTGTATTCTCTGTGCGCATAACAAGTATTTTTTCTACGAGTAAAATAAACGTGTTTTTAAAAGTCAAAATTCCGAAAAAGAAAAGTGTTTCTATTTATTTTGCGACGAAAAATAAGAAAAGGTTATTTTTATAGCTCTAGATAAGTATTTTTATTAGAGCTAAGAATAGTTTTGGAATTTTCTTTCTGATTTGTTTTCTGTTCTGATAGTTGCAAAAATTAACAAATTCGTACGCAAAACCAAAAAATTAACATATATTTTATCGTAAAAAAGAAGAAGTTCCTAAAATCAATCTTAGCTCTAAATATAGTGCTTATCTAGAGCTATAAGAATAACATTCACCTTTTTTTATACCCGCTACCCATAGGGTAGAAGGGTATTATGACTTTGTGCCGGCAGGAAATGTATGTAACAGGTAGAAGGAGGCATCTCCGACCACATAAAGTATATATATTCTTGATCAGCGTCAACAGCCGAGACGATCTAGCCATGTCCGTCTGTCCGTCTGTGTGTCTGTCCATCCGTCCGTATGAAACACTGGATCTCAGAGACTATAAGAGATAGAGCTATAATTTTTCTTCGACAGCATTTGTTATGTTTGCACGCAAATCAAGTTTGTTTCAAATTTTTGCCACGCCCACTTCCGCCCCCGCAAATCAAAAAAAATTTGGTTGCGATCAGAAAAAAATTGTCGGAGTTATTAAAGAAATACTTTTGTATGGGCAAAAACGCCTACTAAATTCGGTATATTTTGAGAAAAATGCAAAAAAGACACTACTGATAACATACAGTTGAAGTTATTGCTAACTTATGCTAAATCAAAATCCCCTCCTAAGTTGAAAATTGTTTTTCAAAATCCAGCTAAAAAAGCTTTTAAAAAATTACAAAATATTAGTATAAACACACAAAATTTTATTAATTATTTACATTTAAAATATAGTACAAACATGCGAAATTATTATCCATGACTTCTTTTTTTATTAATCGCTTTCAACATAAATAAATGAATAACAAAGTTCACTGAAAAAAAATATGCCAACTTAGCGCGCGAGTTATGTACTCGAAGCTTTCATTCTCTTCGTTTACATTTAACCATGATACAATTATACAAGGTAGTCTCGTCGGAAAAAGCTTCCGTCAGTACGCATTCGTATTTCGACGCAAGAGGTTGTCTGCGGACGATTTTTTTTCTGCAATTAACCCTTGTGCAAAATCACATTTTGCAATGTATGCCGTAGATACGGATAGAATTAAAACATTTCGAGAATTAGAGAATTCTCATATATATTGTTAATATTATTCATAAACAACTTACATTTTAGAAATATGTCAAAAAGACATTAATATTAGCTTCAAATTATGTAAATATTAATATCATCGTCTAAGGGTTAATGCGCATTTCATTGTCGTCTCGCTCACACTGCTGTGCTGAGACTCTTTCACTCGCACTCATTGTTTTGTTTAAAGTCGGACAGCTTTTTCCGACGAGACTACCTTGTATAATTGTATCATGCATTTAACAAGTCAGAGAGAGAGAGATCACAAGCTCTGTCGACTACGAAGAAGACACAAAAAGCTTTTGACTTGGTGAGCAGACGCGAACAAGAACACAACGTGAAGAAAATAAACTGAAGTTACAAAAAAAAAACATTAATTTTATTTAATTAAATGTTAACATAACTCGCGTGCTTTCGGATGCAACAGCTGACTTTACAGCTGTTATGCTCAAAAGAGCTGTTAGATATATGTACATGTTTTTGGTATGAGCCATAAAAGTTTGATGTTCTGTTAATGCATTGACATTAAAATTTTTCTAATTGGAACATTTTTCAAAAACGACTAAATGCCAGCTAAATTGGAAAATGCCCCATAGTGCAGTGGCTTTAAGTTTTAAGAACATGCAAGATTCCATAAAATAATTATTAAGTATACCTTAAAAATATTTTCACAATATACATATGGTCTAACACCTCTTACTACGGACTCTTTATACCCAATACCGTTGGGAAGCGGGGGGTCTCAGAGTTTAGCACACTTGACTGTAGCCTTCTTGTTTTTTATGTTCTTGAATGATCAGCTTGAAAGTATGCAACATTTTGTTCTCCAAATTTGTATGGCATAACTGCAGGTTTGTTTACATAAATTAAAAACGTAAACAGTAAATTTTATTTTTTCGCCTGTTGCAATTCTCAAGTGGTTCTGGACGGGAGCTGGATAGGATTCTCGATAGTACATTAATTCGCCGGTGTGACGCGCAAAGTGTTCCACCCAACTGGTGTTCTCCATCTCCAGCTTCTTCTGCCAAAGACACACACATGATTGTATTTCGGAAGCCATCCGCTTGTGTGGTAGACATGGGCTTCCCGGCTAGCAAGCTTCCAGCCGAAAGCTCCATTAATCAAATAGGGCTTCCATCTTTAATGTATTGCTTAAGCATTTAACTTTTCAGAACTTGATGCTTATATAGCAGTGCTTAAAGGAGGTTACATTGGCACATGAAAGCCTTAATGTATTGACTTTTTTAAATTAAATTCGTCTACGTCTGACTGATTTTGCAGTTGCAGCTGGTTCCGTTGATGAGGATGATGATGGCCCTGTAGTAATTGCTGTATTTGAAATACTATCGGCGGACGCAGCATCAATTTCCGCTGTATGAACAGGCTGCATCTACTGTTGCTGGGTGCCATTGGTCTTGGCTTTGTTATCTTATCTTATCTCTATCCTTAGCAGCTTCGTGATTAATGTCGTCGAGGAATTGTTGCCTGTCACACTCTTGCGATATTTGTGACTAAAATTAATTATTATAGATACTATTGACAATTACTATATCCTTAATAATTGTATGTACCTGTCTATGATGTGCTATCGATCTATCATAAGATCCCACTATAATGCTCTCAAATTGTTGCCGCATTTTAATATAACTTGCCTCAGCCTGGGCAAGTTTTTGTTCCATCTCAAAATTTAACTTTGCACTCTCTTGCAACTTCATTTCCAAATCGGCTACTTTATTTTCGCATAGGGCACAGTCCTTGACCTTTGCAAAAAAGTTATTCTTTAGCTGTTGGAATTCGTTTTTTAATGCTGATAGCTCAACCTTTAAGACATGGTTAAAATTAGTATTGAACGAATTTATTAACATCGGAATGTATTAAGCTTTATTCTTTGCAGCTGCTTGTTTTGCTGCTCAAGTTGCGTCAGTTTCATTTTAGTTACATTTTCAGTCTCTTCCTTCTGTTCCAGCTATGTAATTAGAGGAAACAACAAAATTTATATGTATATAAGTGTGTATTAAATATATATAAAATATCTAGCTTCATTACAATCCAAAGATAAGATATTTACAAACATATAAATACTATATAAGGCAGGGGTGCTCAGATTCGTCTTATGGCAGTGCGTTTACTAACACAGACAAGACTCTACCCATGAACACAGGGCATATACAAAAACAAAAGTGCACTCAGTGTATAGGCGTTGAGCAGTGTTCAATGAGCACCCCTGATATAAGGATACCGATGTATTTACCTGAGTCAACAACATCCCATTGCCTCCATTGTTATTGGTCTCCATTGTTATATCCCCGTTCTCGTTGTCTTCTCGAGAACCCGCATCTAGCCGCATGCGCGTCGGATAACGCCTTTATTTAAATTTTGGCATGTTTTTTTTTCAATTGAACTGTAGCACAAAATTTTTAACGAATATTTTTTGTGAGTTGTCGGTGTGACCACAAGCTCAATTCCAATATACCAATCGATAATTCAGGAAAAGCAACCCTGATCAGCCTACCAAAAATAAAACAATAGCTAGATACCCTTGACTGCTATTATTCAATTATATAAAATTTGTTGTATTTATTTTAAACTATGTATGTATGTGTCGAAGAATTACTGATCTAAATATGTTTAGTTTAAAGTTAAGGGGCTATCCATATATTACGTTATCACATTTTCTGCGATTTTTGACCACCTCCCCTGGTAATCAAAAGTAATCATTTAATGTACAAAATGATTACGTGATCACAAAAAAAGAAAAATATGAAAATTTGTTCTTTTAATCTATATAAAATTCCATAATTTCACAACGAACAGCTGATTTTCGATATACAAATAATAGAATATGTATATCGACTAATTTATAAAGTTGCATTAGGTACTTATTGACGGAGTGATCGGCGCTATATATTTTTATAAAATGATGACGTAATCATGTAATCAAACATAATCACTTCCTTGACCCCCAACCCCGGCTAAGTGATTACGTAATATATGGACAGCGCCTAACGGAAAGTATGTTAGGTAACTTTCTGTTAAATGGACAAATCATTATTTGATACAAGCTCAAATGAGCTTGGCGCTTGCAGTTCTTTGGCTGATGCAATAGAGACAATGCATTGTCAGCCACAACAATTTTGGCACGCTCGGAAGTAAACAAAATCTTTACCGCGCTTTTTAGTTTCGCAGGCATGTAATCAAACAGCTGACTTTGCAGGGGTGAACAGCATGCATTAATCGAAAACCGCGAATAAATATTAAAAGACGCTAGACAGCTAATTAGGTTAACTTAAAATATGTTAGGATATATGTATAAGAAGATGAAAAATGCAACGTGCAAGGGTCGTCATCGTGTCAACCCGACGCCGACAGTCACTAATCCCACTCCTAATATACAGTCCACTCCTTCCCAGTCAGCTAATGTGCAATCATTCCTGGCAGTTAACACACAAGGTGTTCTGCTGAGTACAGCTGTTGTACACATTTGCCATCACGGCGTTCGGCACACAGCACGGGCGCTGATCGATTCTGGATCAGAGGCTACCTTCATTTCTGAACGATTGTTCAAGCGCTTGTTCCCGGGAGCCGTTTCGTCCCCTCCGGCTCGAAGGACCAAATGATGACGTGGGGGCGCTGAAAGTATCAAGATTCTCCTTTTCCCGAAATAATAACACTCGCGGTTTTGTCTTATAATAAATAGGTATTTATTAGGAAACTTTGCGGGGTGTTGTACACGCACAGTGGGGGGTTAGTTAGACCGTAAAGATAGAGGCGAAAATTAGAACTAACAATAGAGAAAATGCCGACGGCATTTCGTCGATCTATAGCGCTGAGCCGCGCTCAGCGGTGGTGAGTTGTGGGAGAGAGAAGCTGAGAGCACTGGAGCTTGAGTGCATTCTTACGCATTGAGCGCATTGCTGGTGAGCGAAAAAGCTTTGAGTGCTTTTCGGTCGGCGGAACGGAGGTGTGCCCCTCACCTACAATGCGCTCGCATCAACACAATTAAATACTCGATAAATATGCTAATAATAAGGTTTTGAGCAGAGAAATAGATTTACTAGAGCAAACTACGTTATTAATATTATTATAATTCATACAAAGAATACGGAAGGGATTATGGCAAGAAAAGTTAGTAATTTTACGAGAGATGAGAAGAGGAAGAAAATTCCTAGTGATCCTGACCGGAACTGCAAAACTAATTTGACTTAACAGCTCCAAGGAGTCTATTTCACCATTAATTAGTCTCTGTATGAAAACAGCATCTTGCATAGTTTTACGATCAGCAAGAGAAGGAAGGTTTAGTAATTGTTGATATTTTGAGGTAAAAATGTATTTTACTACTCTGATTGATTAATTAAACACAGATTTAGTTTTTATGTTATTTTATATTTCATTGGCTTTAAGCTCCTTTCAAGCACGCAACACAACCACACTCCACAGCTAGCAGACGCAAAGGAGTTACATTTCAATGTGACCTAATTCTAATTATATCAAAATACCTAATAAAGAAAAATACCAAATGTTATTTTTGAATATGGGATATTCAACAGTAATAAAAGTCTACTGCGATAAGGTGGTAATCTAATATTAGTATTCCAATTTAAACTACGAAGAGCAAATAACAAGAAATGTTTCTGCACAGACTCAATCCTATCTTGATAAACCCTATACTGGGGAACTAGTTGAACTACGACAATGGTTGTAGATAACTTATCTAACATATGTAGGTGTAAATAAAAAATAATATACGTTAACCGAATACAATAACAAAAAAGTAAAATTAACTTGAAAACTTAGTTCTGAATACATGTAGTTTACCGGTCAATCTCCAACACAACATAACCCAAAGAAGAGGCTATCTATCTATAAATTAAAGTTTCATTAAATTTTAATATAGAAAATAAATATATATGTACATATATATTTACATTTTGTCAGCAAAGTTTCCATTGATGGTCATGTTGAGGAAGACCACGAAACGCCTTTCCAGCAGTTTTGTGTTTGGTATTTCAATGGCTTGATATTTGTAACTGCGTCAAAGTCGGCATTTAGTGGATGTAGATGAGATGCTGACCCCTTATTTTTGCCTTTGGTTGTTGAAGTAATTTGTTAGTAATAAACTCACATATGGGCATATACAGGATCGCATGTGTGATATTCAAACATCTTTAAACGAACAAAATTGTGTCAAAAATATACATTCTGCAAAATGTTTTTTACGTATGTACATTGCAAAAATTTTTGAAAATAAGACTAGCCTCCAATAGTTGTCGTTTTCGAATTATTAATAAAAACACAAGACATTTGACTTTGTCTTGAAAAATGTGTAAGTCGGCGAAATGAAGTAATGTATCCGATAGCAAAAATATTATAAAACAACATTTTAACCTTAAACAAACAAGAAAAAGACCAAATCTAATTAGAAACGCTGCCGTGCATTGTTTTTAGCAACTATTTCCTGGAAATGACGATATATAATGCTCTTTGTTCTGCCTGGTGACTAGCTTAAAAAGGAGCCCCGAGAAAGTTATTTCTTTCAAACTAAATTTAGAAAAAAAAGGAATAAGTGCACAATTAGAAGCGGTCTTTTCAGTTCAGTTTATTAACACTTCCATTTTCCAATATGCATGTTTGCTTTTGTTTTGCAGACTTCAAACATCAATTAACTTGCGTTGCATTCGTTGAAATGAGAGTTCTACGTTAATATTGCTTCGGGGTAGCAACATATCTCCGCGCGACATATTTCCGCCAAACAAAAAACGACATATGTAACTCCGCTCGAAAATTGTCGCGCGGAGATATTTTGATTATCATTGCGTAGAGCAGAAACAGTGGACTCCTCTACTTTGATCAGCTGATTGATTTACACCTCGTCCCTTTGTTTTCTTTGAAGTCTCCTCAAAATCAAATTTATGACGGCACCGATGAGAACATTCCTCTATTTAATTAGATTTGCAATGGGGGCGTTTTATTGACACAGATTTTTTTTTATTAAGCCATCCTGATTGATATTGAATAACTGAATATTTTTTACGTTTGTAATTTATCGATAAGGACGCAATTGTTTTGCAGAGGTTCTAAATTTTTTTGACACTTCGCTCAACTCTGGAATGATGTAGCTGTTGTTTTCAATGTTCGCATGCACTTCGGACATCAAGTTCTTCAATTTTTCTGCGTTGGTTCCATTTTCTATTCTATGCACCATTCTATGCACCACATATTAAAAATATGGAAATGTGGAAACACACACTTTTGCGATGCACCTACCAAAATCAAATATGATTCAAAAGGAAATACAATGATGACATACATACCAATTTTTTGGAACACAACTAAAAATTTAACTAAACATAAAATAGATTTTCACAAATTTCAGAAAAAATGATCAAATTAGTTTTATGAAAAAACTTTGACAGGAAAGTTAACTATTAATATATCGATTGAAAGATAATACTTTCAATTTTAAAATTCATTTAAAATAATTAAATTCGGAGCACTCCAGGTAACGTGTGATCGGTTTAAAGGGTGATTTGAAATAGAGAAGCAACTTGCTCAGTGCAACTCCGTTCTCAAAATGAACACGTGTTCATGATTGCAAAGCTATTTTTAGAAAGTACCGTTAGATTTTCGGTATGCCAATAAGAATCATAGACTTTTAAAAGACAATTTCTTTACATTTTGCTTAAATAATACGTCATCACATTTTTTGATTTTTGCCTTCTGATGGATCGACAGCTCTGCGTTACAAACCAATTCTAAAACCATCTCGTCCTATTCAACTCGACTGTCCGCGTATCGAACTCTTGTCACAGGACCCTCTCCACATTTATTTTTATTTGTTTGGCTCTACTGTCCGTCGAACAAACTCCAAATTTGTGGAGGTAGAGAACCTAAGTAGTGTCGATGTCTGTGGTCTAGGGGACTGACGTGTGTCCAGAGACAGTCCTGCTGGGTATCCTCCCAAGTCAAGCATTCCCCATGGGGACGCATACGTCCCCATATTGGACACTTGCGCCTAATTTCTTTAGCAATTGAAATATTGCAAGAGGGGAGAATGTTCAGGCGACCGCATTGTAAGTGAGTGGCACTCTCTCCGTTCCGCCGATCGAAGAGCACTCAATGCACACACAAGCAAACACTCTAAGTTCCCAATCCTCTCAGCTTCTCTCTCCCCGTAACTTTCCACCGCAAAACCAAACTTCGCAAAGGGCTAGCTGAGCGAAATGCCGACAGGGATTAGTTGCAATTTCTAACTCTATAAAAGCGGTAAAAAAACTGTGTGTTTTTAATGTAATAAGCCGATGTTATAAATATATAAGAAAATAAAACCCGTGTGTTTTCAATTCAATATATCGGGAAAGGAAACATTTGGGAAACATCTTGTGCCACCATAGCACACACCAAAGAAGGGGCTATCCGAAGCAGTACGGAGATGTGTGCATCCCTGGACAAAGCTGGCTTCCCGGAGAGGAAGCCATGGGACTAAGAGCGACTGATCATTATATCGCATCTCCAAACCTTTTGAAAAGATTACTATTGTTTACAGTACAAGCAACATGCTCCCCTTTCAAATCCACTATTAATTCATGCAAGTGTGTGTGTAAAGTGGAAAGACTATGAAAGAAATAAGTAGTTTTTTCGAAACCAAAAACCAGGATTGGCTAGATACGCCGCTGGTATTAATGAAATCTCATATTCAAAAAATGTTGAACGTCCACAAAAAATGTTGGACGTTCACAAAAAGATTTTGCGGATTGTTGCAAAAAAAAGGCAAGTCAACAAATTGTCAGACCTAACTGAAGATGTCCCATCAGATGCATTGTTGGTAGCTGCTTGTATAAAGCTGAAAAACGCAGTGCTTAACAGTTGGTTTCAATGGTAAACGCCGACGAAGAGTTTAGGGGTAATATAATGAAAATTATGACTACCCCACAGCGTCTACCGTCAAAATTTTTTTGATGAAAAAGCACTGGCCCTATTTGTAGATGTTGGACATACCAAGTACACATGGAATTTGTCAAAGAGAGCCAAAGGACAAAACGCTGATATATGTGTGCGAATAACAAAATTCTATCCCTGAGCACTACAAAGCTTAGTGGACCATACGATTGCTAGGAACAATAATAACACCCAATTAACTGCTACATACAAATTGGGCTGTGATGGCAGCAACGCCCATTCAACGTACAGGCAACAATTTGATGACTTTGATGGAAACATGATAGATCAATATTTATTTTCAATTTGTCTGGTGCCATTAACAGTGCAGAACGGACCGATAGTTTTATTGAAAAACAATAGACCTTCTTCTACTCGATATTGTCGACCCATTGAAATACTTTGCGAAAAAAGAATCGGCAGACTAAATTTGCATAGAAAGTAAAAATATTAACAGCCAAATATCAAATATTTTACCAACTTTAGTGAGTGGCTTTAGAGTTGATAACCAATATCATATGACCACGCTTGATGTCAAAACGTTCAGTGTCATATCGGAATCTTCTTCGCAAACATGCGGAATCTGTAACGCAACTCCAAGAAATATGAGCGGTCTAAAATTTGGTGAAGAGCTTGTCTATTAATGAAAACGTCTTTGAATATGGCTTATCAAGTCTTTACGCCTGGATTAGGTTTTTCGAGTGTGTTTTGCACATTGCATATAGAATTCCGATACAAAAGTGGCAAGCTCGTGGTGTTGATAAGGATGTTGTTGAAGAAAATAAAAAAAATATTCAGCAGAAGTTGAGGGAAGAAATGCATTTGCTGGTCGATATACCAATTGCTACTGCTGGCAGTACGAACAACTGAAACACTTCAAGGAGGTTTTTCGAAAACCAAATTTGGCTGCTCGTATAACAGGAGTAAGCTATGATTTAATACATCGATTCAGTGTAGTCTTACGGGCACTGGCATGTTGCCATGAAATAAAAGAGGCATTCCGGTGTGAAATCATATCCCTGGCTGTTCACAGAATTTTCATTCATGGAGCAGACATTATAAGCCATTTTGCCTTCTAATTTGTATGATGTCCGAGGAATCTCTTGAAGCCAGGAACAAGGACTTCCAAAACGTACACGAGAGCAATATCATACAAGAAAAATTGCAGGAAAAATACCATGGAAAATGTGTTAAATGCCTTATTAGTTTCTTCCGATCCTTTGATAACTTCACTGTCAAATGGGTCTGCAATTTCTTCTACAAAAACAATTATTATGGATGATGTTAAGAGTTTGGTTCTAATAAAGAATCTGAATATGCCTCTCTCTGATTCCGATGATTCCGAATAACATTCTAGCCTTTTTTAGATAAAGTTTTTTTTTTTTTTTAAGTTTAGTTTGTTTTTATTGGATCTTCTCTTTATGAGTCTAACAATAAGGTTGCAAATCTTAAAATAATACAATATCTAACAGTTTGTTTTGAACTGAATAGAGACTACGTGGTCCTAATAATTAGCGCTGGATTGGAAGGTCGTTGCGGCGAAGACGAGAACTGCTGGAAACTCGCGTGAGGGCTCTCGCGAGATGATTTGGATGCACTGATAGCCTATTGTAGTACTTTGTTTTGATATGTGCTATCTCTTCTCTGACGAGTGGTATGCGAAGGTCCCTGTGAATGTTTTCATTCCGAACGTACCACTGTGCCCCGGTGATGGTTCTGAGAATTTTTGATTGAGTTCGTTGCATTATATCCACACTGCTGTTACTGGCATTCCCCCACAACTGGGAGCCGTACATCCAGATTGGTTTCAAGACGGTGTTATATAAGAGTACCTTGTAGTCCAAGCTAAGGGGCGAGCGGCTATTGATAAGCCAGTGGAGGCTGTTGGCTTTGAGCTTTAAATGCGTTCTTTTGGCTTCAATGTGGCTGCGCCAGGTAAGCCGTCTATCGAGGTGTACGCCAAGATATGTTACTTCATTTGCTATCGGAACCACTGTGTTGTTAAGAATAAGTGGAGGGCAGTCTTGTCTGTTAAGAGTGAACGTTACGTGTTTGCATTTTGTTCGTTAACTTTGATTCGCCAGTCGGATAGCCATTTCTCCACTGCCACCAGGTGTGTAGCCAGTTGCGCCGTTGCTTGCTTGGGGCATCTCGAGCGGCTTAGGATCGCTGTGTCATCTGCAAAAGTGGATGTGGTTAGATTCCTGCTCGTTGGGATGTCCGCAGTGTAGATAAGGTAAAGTGTTGGTCCAAGCACGCTGCCTTGAGGAACTCCGGCTCTAATGATGTAGTCATCGGACATGGCTGAATTACATCTTACTGAGAATTTCCTGTTGTATAGGTATGACTTCAGAAGTTTGTGAGTGTTGATTGGGAGCATTTCAGTAATTTTGTGCATTAGACCTTCTAACCATACTCTGTCGAAAGCTTGTGATACGTCCAGAAATATCGCAGTGCAGTACTCCCTTTGTTCGAATGTATTTCGGATTTCTGCGGTTATGCGGTTGACTTGCTCAATGGTTCCGTGTTTTCTCGAAAACCGAATTGGTGAATCGGGATTTTGTTGTGTGTTCTGAGAAATGGGGTAATGTGTACCAAGAAGCATTTTTCGAAGAGTTTTGATAGACACGTTAGTAAACTAATTGGTCTATACGATGAAGCGATTGTGCGGTCTTTGCCAGGTTTTGGTATCATTATAATGATCGACTTTTCCATCTCTCTGGGAAGTGTCCGTGTCTCGTTATTGCATTGAAGAGCTGGCAAATAGCTCGAACAGCACAGAGAGGAAGTTCAATAATCATTTTGGTGATATTAGGTCGCATCCTGGAGATTTTTTGGGTTGAGTTGTTCATTTATGATTTTGAGTAACTCATGTGGCCTAAACACAATAGGTTCATACGTTGATGTGTCAATATCTGATGTTGCTGGCAGTGAGATCCCGTTTGATGATGTGTTGGGCTGAAATACATTTTGAAGATGTTCTGCAAATCTGACGGCTCTTTCTTCGTCGCTTCGAGCCCAGTTGCCTGTGGATGTCCTTATTGGCATTGCAGATTCAATTGGTGCGCAGAGAGATGAGTGTGCTCTCAAAGTGGGAACTTGGAGCTCAATGGGGATAACTGTTCTATGTAATGTTTTTGGGACCTTTCTTCTTCATGACGAAGTGCAGCTGAGAGCCTCCGTGTTGCGTCTTTTAACCTTTGTTTTGCGGATGGTGATCTGTTGGATTGCCATTCTCGCCTTGAGCGTCGCTTTGCTAGAACGAGCTGCTCTATTTCAACGTTCGTGTATCTGTTATTGTACGATGATCTTTGCGTTTGTGGAGTTGATACGCGAGCTGCTGCGACCAAGACGGATTCAAGAGTGTTTGTGGATAAGTTGATATCAGCTTCGTCATTCAAACGTGGATTCAACTCAATGTGCGAACTTATATATTTTTTTGTACTTAAGCCAATTGGTTTTATTCGTTGTTAGTCTGAATGGTTTATCTACCGCAACTGGATGTTGATTTAGATGTAGAAGTACAGGCGAGTGATCAGACGATAAATCTGATAAGGAGTTGGCACTTATCAGGTTGCGAGGAATGTTTTTTTGTGACTGCAAAATCTATCAAGTCTGGCAGTTTACTAGGATCTGTTGGCCAATATGTAGGTGTCCCAGGTGACACACAGTCTAGCTTGTTGCTTGCTTTTATTATTGCATTGTACAACTGCCTTCCCTTAGGAGTCACAAGTCGGGATCCCCAGTGCGTATGCTTGGCATTGAAGTCTCCTGCTGCTATAAATTGTTCGCTCAGAGAGTTGAAATATTCCATGAATTGGGATTCTGATATTGTGAACCGAGGAAGACAGTATACGGCGGCAAGCTTTAAAGATCGGGAATCCATTTGCACATCTATTGATGTAGCTTGCATGAATTTAGTGGCGAAGCTATTGTGGAAGCAGTGCTTGATGCGATTTCTAATCAGAATCCCAGTGCCTCCATGTGCTTTCCCGTCTGGGTGATTCGTGTTGTAGAATAGGTAGCCTCGAATTTGAAAATTATATTTATTTGTGAGATGAGTTTCTGCGAGTAGCATTACATCGATATGGTTATTATTAAGGAATTGAGTTAGCTCGAGTTTGCGCTGTGAGACGCCGTTGGCGTTCCACAGTGATATACGGAGTGGAGCCATTGATTATTTAGTCTGTTTTGAGCAACAAGCAGCTCAATCAAAACGTTCTGGTTACGCATAAGATCTTGCATAGTTGTCTGCATGAATGACATGAACTCCATCATACTTTGTTGAAGATTACATATCATTGTTTCAAGTTTGTTCGTAGACTGTTCTTCTGGTTGATGAGAGGAAACTGATGATCTTGGATTGGTGGGAGCGGTACTTTTAAGACCCAATTTTAGAGCAGTTGCAAAGCTTGCGGATTTGTCGGTGAACTCATTATTGGCTAAAGATTTAACAGCTGTAGGGGGGAAGACATTACGTGTAGATTTCATAAGTGGTGTATGCGAGTGAGCAGTGGTCACTCTTGGGTGTGTACGATTTTTCAGTTCCTTGTAGACTGGACAGCCCCTGTAGTTTGCTGTATGGTTGCCTCCACAGTTTCCACACTTTTGCTGCTGGGATCCTCTTTATTTTTGGGCATTTGTGAGATTCATGAAGGTCTCCACAAGCAACGCATACTGGACGAAGCGTGCAATAAGACCTTGTGTGGCCATATTCCTGACAATTATTACACTGCACCGGTCCGTTTCTTTTATGCGGCTCCTCTACCGTAATTCTGCGGTATAGTAGGAACTGGAGAGTAAAGATTGGATGCACTTCATTTTTTTTCAGAGGTTTGGATTTGGTTTCGGGTTCAAGTTCTACCTTGAAAAGAGGTTGAGGCTTTCTTTCTCTATTCAAAATGTTAATAACATTTTTTACATTAAAACCTTTCTCCGTCAGTGCTCTTGTAACTTCAGCTGGTGTTACTTCCGGCTCAATACCTTTTAGTACTACTTGCTGGCCCTTACTGCTTTTAATTGGTACGTGTAGAAGTTTTATTATTGTCGTTTAAATACTTCGACAAAATTCTGTAGTTTACTTCCGTATTAGTCTGAACTTTTGTTTCATGAATATTTCCCTTTGTTAATGGAATTATGTGGAAATTGTCTGGTCCTATTAGGTTCAGTATCGAGTTTACGAGAGCATTCGAACTTTTCTCTCGAATGTAAATCGGCGGCGGCTTAGGCTTTTTGTTGTCCCCTACGATGTCTTCAGGAGGCATATCATCGGATTTATCTGCCAAAATAGCAAATCTGTTTGCTTCTATGGGCTTCTCTATTGTAGATTGTTTTGAGGTGCCTCGAGTTATTTTAGCAGAGTTACCAAGTCTAGAGTTCTGTGGGCTAAGCTTACGTTTTATTTGTATGTAGCGATCCATACCAGTCTGTACGGCCGAACGTTGTTTTGAGGAGAGCACGCTGGTGTAAGGTGCTGCATTATTTGCTTGCACAGCAGTTTCCGTTATTACAGTAGATGGTATTGCGCGAGCAGTTGATACCATTGTAGTTGTAGTAATAGTTGCCGTTACAGTTGCTAATGACGTCACTGTACTGGTGACCGTGGCTAAGCAGGTAGGCATGAGGGAAGGGTATGGGGTTTTATCCAACGAGAGCGCAGGAGAGCAAGAACGCGCCCTGCCTTGCGATGTTGGATTGAGTTCATTACTCGGGCTTGGGGTTATTGATCGCGGTTGGTTATTTTTTGTTGGGTTTGCGGTCGCGTTGTCTTGCGTTGACACGAATGAGTGGTATGCGTTGTTACGTTGCAAAGAGAGTCGACGCTCGTCTTGCTGACGTTGGAGCACCGTATGAGTGTCGAATTCACTCATAGCCTAATGTTTTTGATTTTCTTGTTTTTATTTACACAAAAAGTACGAAGTTCATCGCACTAAGCGTCTTTTCGCCCACTGTGTATTTATGTTTGGAGCTTACACTGCACTATGCTTTGTTTTTATTTAATTTTCGTTGCACGATAAGAAGACAGAAGAAAGCACGTCTGCACTCGCCGACGTTCGCGATTGAAAATATATTAATTGAAGTTAAAAAATATAAAAGTAAAACAAAATTTTATATTTAAAATTTTTTTTTTTTAAATTAAGGAAAAAAAAATTTTTTTTTTAACTTGAAAAATTCTATGATTATTCTCTAATCAGTGACTGATGACGCCTATTTTAGTTTAAAAGTTATTAATTAAATGCCGCTAGCGAGACCAAATCGCCCACTGTACTGAGGGCCTTTGACCAGCGGAGCACCCCGCCTCAGCGCACAGCGGCTAGCGGAGCTCCTGAAGTGCGCACCAAGAGTCGCTCTAGCGACCTTGTACCTAGCGGAGCCCCTCTAAGGGGCCAATCATATTAAGAAGCAATCGAAAAGTGCAGTGAAAAGTTCAAATGTCTTACAACAAAACTAGAAAATTTTTGTGTAATGTGCACATGCATTTTCAAAACATCTCACTAGTTAACAATTAAATCGAACACGAAAACTGAAATTACAATGTCGTAAAACAATGTTGCAAATTTGTAGGTGACGTGAAAAACATACATATATTTATATTCTACCGACGTTGAAAAAAAAGCCTTTCGCTCGTAGACGAACTGGCTGGAATAGCCAGAATTGTCCGAGCTAATTTGGGAAGGTATGTTAAGTCCCTTGCATTTTTCCAAAATTCTAGAATATGTGTGCCAGGAGCTACTGGATAGGCCAAATATTTGTTAAGCTCTATGTCAATATCGTTTTTCTCAACTTTTCGTTTTTTTTTACATAATTTAAGTCAAAAAAATTCAGCAAACATTCCATTTTAAGAAATATTTGGGCTTAAGTTATTGGTCATCATGTCATCAAAGCTACTATTTTCATGATCTATTAATTTTATAATTCTATTGCTTTTACCGTAGCTAACACATTTTCTTTTTCTCTAAGAGGAAATTCATCTCTCTATAAGAAGGGTTCAAGAAAAGCCCAACCAAATGATCAATTGCCGGAAGAAACCTGACTTCTAATGCGCTTAGGGTCATTGTTTTAGACTCACTTATTATTTGGGAATCAAGTATGCTAGTTCTGCAAAGTTAACATAATTTTTCAAATATTTGCATTGTTGGTTCATTGTTGGTTGTATTGACAAAATTGTGCGTAAAATCTCTTTCTCCTTGAGATTTTAAATTTGCCGCGCAAAGTTAGCGAAGACACAAACCATTGCACGATTAAGGGACAATACACCTCTGCAAATTAAATTTCGTGGTGAGTTGTCTAGCGAAAGATCGTAGGAGAAGGAGACGGGCTTTGTCACTTTGGCGACGACAGCTCTCAAACTTTTCTTATTGGACTACGATCAGAGACGGATGCATTCTTGGTTGATGGTGTTAAAAAAAAAAAAAATTTAAAACGCATGCATCACCAGAAAAGACAAAACTAATCTGTCAACATCATCAGCATCCATCGATGCTTCTTTGCTTTGAGCAACATAAAATATCCAACTCGTTACGCTTGCTAAGCGAAGGTAATTATTTCTATGAAAATAATCGAATTTTACATTGGCCCTAATTTCGACTTTTTCTCATATGTAGATTGGAAAATTCGTCATAGCCGTCATTATTTTCTTTAAAATAATACGGATAGACAAAAATTTCTACCCTTCAAGTGGTTTTTAATACCACAAATCCCGCGCATGTTAGTCAGCGGAGGGCGACTATTTCGTGCCGGAAGACTTTTTATATTTCTGGTTTACCGCCTGCAGAACCAACAGCAACAACAGTGACGTGCAGTGCATCTCTGGGCAGATCACTCTTGCACCACTGTGCCGAGCCGCGCAAGGCTCTTGTTACCATATTCGCCGCTTCACTTGTTCGCCGCTTCTCCTATTCGCCGTTTCTCTTCGTCGCAGCAGCATCAGCAGCAGCCGCAGCAGTTCAGTGCCAGTGCCAGTGCTAGTTCAGTGCAAGTTTGTGAATAATAGTATGGCCAAAATAATATTGTTAAAAGTTAAAAAGGTCATACAATAGTTGTGCGCAGAGGCAATAGTAAAAGGGGTAAAAGCTCAAATTAAACGCAATCTAAATAAAAGATTTGCAATTGTTCTAAAATATAACATAATTTAGTTTGCATAGTGATAAGGAACTAAAAAGATAACGAAAAGAAAAGAGAATATCAATTGTGATTTGGCACTTATTTTTTTGCGCTATTTTTTTTTTTTGGTTTGCTTTGTTATGTTTGCTATATTGCCCTAGGCCTTAAAGGGTATATCTGACGTGAAACATCAATAATTAAAAAATATATAAATAAATAATGAAAATATAATCTCATAACATAATAACCAACTACAAATAAAAAGAAAACACTGTGTAACCAAAAACAACAATAATTATAACAATGTGTGTGTGTGAACAACCAAACAAAAGTATATATAAGGTTTATAACAAATCATTAGCATCATTATCATCAACATCATCACCAACAGCAACAATATCATGAAGGCCTTCGTCGTGGAGTTCTGTCTGGTAAGTTAAAAGTCCGAGTGTCCGAATAAAAATACATAAAAGAAGTTTTTATAACATAAATATTCGTACATATGTAATTCCATACATACATACATATATTGGTGCCTGTTCGGCCACGCAGCAGCTGCCCACAGTTTTGCATGAATTGTATTTTCATATTTCTTCGCAGTTGCGAAAGCTCCCAAACAGCGTATGAGCTGTCGGCTGATACCCTAACTTTTGGGTCAGGCCTATACTTTTTATAACTGATTTTGCCTCTGCCATATATCGTTACTATTATTATTGTTCTTTGGTAAAGCACAGTGGTTTAAATATGATTTAAAAATAAATAAATGAACATCAATATTAAATCCGATAAATAAAATAGAGAAAAAAATATATATATTAACTATATATTAAAAACGAATAAATAAAAAGTCAATATTAAATTTGATGAAAATTTAAATATATAAAAATTAAATAAAAAAAATGATTTAAAATTAAATAAATAAAAGTCCATATTAAATTTGGATAAATAAAATATAGAAAAAATATATTTAATAATAAAAAGGATTTAAAAATAAATAAATAAAAATTTTAAATAAATAAATATTTAAAAATAAATAAATAAAAATTGAAAATGATTTCATAATAAATACAGCATAAATAAAAAGTGGTTGAGATAATAATACAAACAAAAAGAAATAAATAATAAAATAAAAAAAAAAAAATGATTTGAAGTAAAGAAAAATTTAAATGTTATAGTAAAATTGAAAGAAAAACATATCAGTAAATTTGGATATTTATAACAACCTCATGAATCTGTTTTGCTAAAGAGCGCATCCAAAAATAGTTGCCAAAATTTGTTTGATTATTAATTATTGTTTGTTTATTAAATATTATTAGTTTTTACATCTTCTTCTTTCTTAGTTCTTATTATTGGTAAATGAGTAGTAGCAGTTACTAAGAAAATGAATATTGTATTGAATTAAAATAACTGCCCTATAAACAAAAAAAAAATGGAAATAATAATTTCGTTATAATTATAATTATTTTTGAGCAAATGGTTTTGTTTTTGTTTATAAATAAATACGTATGTTAATTTGAGTCATTGGACTTTAAAAATGAAATTCTAAAATTTGTTCTGATTTCCGGAGACATGGGAGCATAAAGTAAAAGGGGAGTTGTAGAATAGTTTTGGGGTCATAAAAAAAAAGTTTCTTCTTATGACCATGGTTGGGTGGGTAGAGACCAGGGTGTGGCAGGTAACATCTTATAAGACATCCCCCGCTTTTTTTAAATTTTGTCCGAATTTCAACAGTGTACCTTTTGTTTTATTTTGATTAAATATTGGTAGTACTCCGATCGAGTTGTATTGTAGATTTGAGTCGGATTAAGATTATTGACAAGAGGATCGACTCATGTGTTTGTTTTTTTTTAGAATCAGGAGGGACTCTAAAATAATAAAGTTTTCGTGGCTTCGTGTAAAGCATAGCAAAAACCCACCCCACAATCCCGAAAGAGCTATGGGTTCAATGGGTCCCGCTCCGCTATCTGCTTGCACGCGAGATGGTCGTGAATGATATTTGCAACCGTCTTCTCACATCCGGGGCTGACTATTCTTAGGAATTTTTGGCGCCCAATCGTGGGTCTGGCAACGTCATCATAAATGGTTAGCTAACCCAATGTGCGACTGGCAACAATCGCATAAATTTTTGTCGGCCCAACGTGAGACTGGCAACGTCACACTTTTTAAGTAAAAGAGTTATTTCCTCTTTTACATCAAATATACTCAAGAGCATACAAAATGTAAAGTTCCAGCGTATTTTAACTTGCTGTTTCAGCGTTTTTGAGAGCCCTGCAGTTCTGGAGGTATCGATTGCACTGGGTAAGTGCTTACCTCGCCGATCACTACATGGGTACTTACTAAAGTGACCCTATAGTAATCGAACGTCGAACCACCTAGTCGACTCGAATTTGCGATTGGCCCTAGATAAGTCCTTACCTCGTCGATTACTACATGGGTACTTACTAGATTAACCCTATAGTAATCGAACGTCGAACCACCTAGTTAATAAATATATGCGCATTAAAGCATAAGTACAAAATAACGGCAAGCATCGCTTTTGTTTTTGTTATTTTGTGGAAAAAGTATACACAAGTTTAAAGAGAAAACTTCGATTATGCTTTACATCGCTGTTTGTTTACGCGTCTTTGTTTTATTTTGTGCTACTCTTTTACTCAAACGCAGCTGTGTTTCGTAGATGATGAAATTATTGCAAGCATTTGAGTTGAGAAGTGCAAAGGGATCCGCGATCAATTATTAGGTGAGTTACTTAAAAAATAATTTATGTATGCATTATATGTTTAATGTGTAAAATATTAAATAAACAGATAATAAAAGAATATCAAGCAGTTAGAATAATGCATAGTTCTACAGTGGAAAGCGACAATGTGCCTAAAGAAGAGGAAGTGGAAATTATGACAGAAAATCTACGTTATAGAAATAATGACAGGGAAATGCGGCCTAAAAAAGAAGACAATTTCTTTGGTGTTATGATCGGTGAGTATTTTAAAAGATAATTATTTAAAAATCATTATCCACTTTAATCTATTAAGACTTTTTAATCCTTTATTTCCAGATTCAATAACTGAGGACCAGTTGAGAAAGGCCTTGCAGCTCCAAAAAAACGATATTTTAAAACTCAAGTTGCCTTAAAGTAATAAAAGTATCCGTCTTATTAAAATAAAGAAAAATTAAAATTAAATAAAAACTGTAATTGTAATTGTAAATTTTTTTTAAATTTATAATGGCCGACCCCTCCATGGGGTCCGTTGTAAGCACTTATTTTACTGACCCTTCAATGGGGTCCCATGTAAGCACTTATTTTACCGGCCGTTCCATGGGGTCCCATGTAAGCACTTATTTTACCGGCCGTTCCATGGGGTCTAATGTAAGCACTTATTTTACTGACCCTAATATGTTGCACTATTTCACTAGTTCGTGGTAATCGAGGCGGTGGCGATTGACCCTATTTGCGGACATTTCATAGAAAAACGGAAATTAAGAAACGCATGGCTACACGCCACTTTGTAAGTAGTGACTGGCTCCTGGTAAGCGCTTATTTCACCAGCAACGAACTAGCGCTCAGAACTGCAGGGAGCTTACTGTTAAGCTGAGAATGTTTAAAATATTTGACTAATGATTTGCAGCAATCTATTAAAGCCTTCACTTCCGCAATAGGATCTTTCTCAATGACGTCATCCATGACAAGGTTCAGATTGTGACAAGCACAAGATAGGCGCTTGAAGCTTTTAAATGCCGCAACGACATTTGCACTATTGTCCGTAATGAACACAGCTCGATCCATAGTTTCAAGTGTGTTGAAATCCTGAGGACATTCCTGAACATTTTTGAGAATATTTTCTCCAGTTTTCTTCTCGTCTAAGAAGTCCATGATGCCTGTAAAAGATTTACAAGTAAGTGAAATGCTTCATAAACATTACTAAATAAATATGTAAGTATGAACATGTACATTATATGTAATCGTACACACAAATATATTATAAAAATTGATTTATATTAGTACCTAAAAGAGCGACGTTCAGTCGGAAGCTATCATCCACATAGTGAGCAGTAAAAAAAGCAGTATAAAATTTCGCTGCGTGTACAGAAGACCTTTTTTTCTCTACAGAAGACGAAGACTTTTGTTAGCTTTTTGTTTTCTTTGGACAACACAAAACAGTACACATATATACAGTTTAGCAAATTATCACACAAACTGTGTTTATTATTCTTAATTTACATACCTCCAACATCTATATCCATTTTAGAAAATATAAAATTTTTCTTTCGTTTGGATTTGCCAAGCGCATAAAGTTTCCCACCAATTTTGTCACAAAAATCAGTTCAATCACCTGACTTTAAAAATCTATAAAAATTGCAAGTTTGCATTTTTAACAAAAATATTTATTGATACTTTATATCTAGGATATCTAGTTTAAATATATAAAATAAAAATTAAGATTTTCTTCAATAAATTTGTTGACTTTTTGCCACCAAATCGTCAATCCGTCCGGCCCAGTGTGTAGCGTCCTGAATGGTTTGTCGCGACATTTTTATTTTTCACAAATTTGTTAATTTCACAATAGGCCGCCAATTTTGAATTAGTGGTGTGCAAACAAGTAAAATATTGTATAAGCAAATCGATAGTAGCATCTATAAGCAATTAAAATGCGATAAATTAAAATTCGATCAAATCAAAATTGTTTTCATGCCTATTTCGGGCTTTTACGGGCCGATTTCGGATTTTTACGGGCCGGGCCTTTTTCCTAAGCCCCGCCCCGCACGAAGCCCGCCCGAATCTTATTTTTAGGGCCCGCTCCACGCCTGTTAGCGCGTGGGCCACGAAAAAAAGCCCGGTCCGTGCCCACCTCTAATGACAACTACTATACCAGGTGTAGGGAACATTTGTTGTGAACGACCCTTTATTAATTTTTTTTTTTGATTGCTATGACATCTGTGAAACATATTTAGTATACATCAAGTCATTGAACAGACAACAACATATTTTTTCATCGTGTTAAAAATTTCGAATTTTGTGCCAGAAAGTGATGATTTGCGGAAAGCAAAGAAAACCAGAAAAGTGTGATGTACTTCGAGCTCCTAAAACCTGGTGAAACCGTTAATACTGATCGCTACCGACAACAAGTGATCAATTTGAACCATGTATTGATCGAAAAACGACCAGAATGGGCCAAGGTAATTTTGTTCCATGACAATGCACCTGCCCACAAAGCAAAACTGGTTCAGGATACAATCAAAATACTTGGCTGGGAGCTGCTACCCCACCCGCTGTATTCACCAGACTTGGCTACTTCCGACTACCATTTGTTTTCATCGATGGGACATGCATTGGCTGAGCAGCAGTTTGATTCCTACGAGAAGGTCGAAAATTGGATGTCTGGTTGGTTTGCTTTAAAATTTGTATCCACAAATTGCCAGAAAGGTGGTCAAAATTTGTAAAAAAACAATGGCCAATACTTTGAATAAAATGTTTTTTACTTTCCCATTAATAATTAGTGTTTTATGTTCACAAAAAAATGCTCATTTCATACCGGTACACCTGGTAGTTTACGCTTTTTGTGTATGGGCGGGGGCGGAAGAGGACGTGCCAAAAAATTTTAAACCAACTTGATCTGCGTGCAAACATAGCAAATGCTGTCGAAAAGCTCTATTTCTTATAGTCCCTGAGATCTACATAGGTGCTCATACGGACTTTATAGGGTTGGAGATGCCTCCTTCTACCTGTTACATACATTTCCTGCCGGCACAAAGTTACAATACCCTTCTACCCTAGTATAAAAAATATTACCGTATATTTTGCCTTTATTCAAAATGGGTAGCGGGGGTCTCAGAGTCGAGCACACTTGAATGTACCTTTCTTTATTTTTGATGTTCTTTGAATGATCAGCTTAAAAGTATGCAATATTTCTAGGGGTTATGCCCCAAGCAACGGAACTCCGCCTCCTTCATTCTGCAGTAATTTATGCGCTCCTCATAGTTATTACCGCCCCCGCCGCTGCCCGTCGTCACACCTCCTTTCCCACCTCCAATACCCGTCTCCGTGACCGTTCTCGCGCTGGTGTTGACGCCGCTGTTGCCCGTTGCCATTGTGGCTGTTGCCAGCGCCACAGACACGACCACAGTAATTTTGAATATTAATATTTTCTTTCTATTGAATGCAATCCTTATTTTAAAAGACATTATTACCTTACAATTACATTTAAAATACAGTTAGTTGGCGTTAAAAGTGTACTCTTAAGTCGTTCCACTATTAATTATAGATAACTAATTTAATCAGTAATTTTATTTTTTAACACAGACGAAGAACGCAAAAGGACGGGGGCGGGGGAAATTTCCCGTAACGAAAAAAATAGAAAAGAAACGTAAGTCGAAAAAACAAAAAAAAACAACAAGAGTATAAAAATACCAGAAAGACAGGAAGCTGGAAAAACAACAATGTATGTATGTATATAGGTATATTTGCACCCGGAAAAAAATGACGTTTTCAATTGTTGTTATTGCTGTTGGATAAGAAAATAATATAAAAAATATTAACGATGGACGTTGTTTTGCGCGAAACTAAACGGAGGTGTGTCACTGCCGAAATTTGCTTGCACTGGAAACAGAGTACAAGCAAATCACACCGACCACCACGCGTTACTTGCACAAACACAACTTGGATTAAAAATATGTAGGGATGTGTGTGTGTGTCTTTTTAACAGGGTAGAGAGAGAGGTAAGAGAGATGCAAGGTTTACAAAAGTGAAAGTAAGAATTATACAAAGAGAAGAAAATTAAACTGTAGAAAACAGAG
The DNA here is from genome assembly GCF_023558535.2 of Drosophila nasuta. NCBI lineage: Eukaryota > Metazoa > Arthropoda > Insecta > Diptera > Drosophilidae > Drosophila > Drosophila nasuta. The sequence continues at coordinate 129,693 of NW_026869488.1, forward strand.
TTAGCGAAGCCGGGCTCTTGTGGGACGGCCGCGAAGCAATGGTTCACAAGGGCATCGGCGCCGCTTACTCCCTCGTTATTTGTCTATCCTTCTCGGCCCACCTTTGATTGATCATGACCGTTGCCAAAAATTCACTAATCAGTGTGCAGTTTGCGGACGATACCAGCATCAGAGGTACCAACGTTGACACCGTCATCCTTTCGCCAATTACGTCTTCCAGCTCTTGCCTGAGAGAAGCGTATCTGCTGCACTGGAAAATGACGTGCTCGGCATCCTCCATTCGTCCTTCGTTCATTCTTTTATGCACGGGATAAGCCGTTCCACCGGGTTTGCCACATGTCGAGACTTTCCGTTGTACTCTCAGTTTGGCCATTTTTTCTCAGCGCTGGTTGAGGAACCAGTCTGAAGCTGCCGGAAAACGCTTTGTCTCTCCCTGACCGTTTCCTCGTTGGGGGATATGCCGGCAATGACTTATGCAGCCTCATCGGAAGCAGTCCTGAATCCGCTTATGATTCTAATGGTGCTCAGCCGAAAGGTTGACGCCAAGCCGCCGATGTAGGAGCTTTTGAATACGGCGTCTGCCCTGATAGGAGCAGCATAGAGGGTATGGACCTTGTCGCGCTTGATGGTAATGCTCGACGACTCTGTTTGGGGCCCTGGTGTTGGATATCAGACGAGATAACACCATGTTGGTTACTGCAGCCTTACGGCTAATCTCCTGCAGATGTTCTCGAAAACATAGTCTTGAGTCGATCATCAGGTAGCCATGTGTTATATTCCTCCACGCTGGGAAACAGATGCTTGAGAATCCCACGCAATAAATCATCCGGTGGTGGTGGAGATTTCCGTGTGCCGATTCTCCTTATAACAATGTGGTATGCCTTACCCCATGGGTCGTCCTCCAGTGTGTTACACAGGGCCAGGAAACACTGTTTTTGCTCTCCTGATCGCGCTTTTAAGAGCTTTGTGACTCTCTAAAAGCTGTTTGTCATTCTAGGAAGAGGGTCTTCCCCGCGCCTCCTCGCGTGGTTACAGAAACGCCGTCTTGCGGCGGCAATAGCCTCGTTCCACCAATAGACTAGCGTGTGGCGTAGCGAGGGGTTTGCTCGGCTCGTCATAGAGCCTACGTATGCCGACTCCAACCTCTCCATGACAGTTTGAACCATTGAGAAGAACCAGATCCAGTGAAGCAAAGGCTTCGACCACTAATCGCCTTCTTTGATTGGTGACCATGCTTCCAGTCGACTGCCCAAGCGTTGAAGCCGCCTGCGACGAATATACGAATATCGCGTCCGCATCTAATTTATCCAAGATGTTAGCAAAGTCCGAAATTGGCAGACTGGGGGCTAGGTATACGCTGCCCACTAGCGCCCTGACAAAGCCGCCGTCAGCCTGTTTGTAGCCAAACTGAAGGTGGGTTTCTGCCACAAACCCATATAGCCGCCTTGCCAGTGTGGTCGCACGTCCAATCAGGTCCAAATCCAGCTCTATAGGGTTCGCTGAGAACGCATACGTCCACCCCGTTCTTCCTGACCGACTCCAGTAAGAGGTCCTGAGCCGCTGCACAGTGGTTAAGGTTCAACTGCATAACCTTCATACTGAGCGTTTGTTAATTCGCCCGCTTGCCGAAGGGCAGAGTTTGCTACCCGCCACGTGGTTGACCTCAATGCTGTCTCTGGATGAGCAAAGAAAGCCTCTCGCTGTTCTGTTGTACGTGGCCGCTTTGTGGTTTTGCTCGCCGCATTTAAAACAGCTATTCAATCTGTCCACTGAGCGTTGGTACTTACTCGCGATGTGCCCGAAATCCAAGCATTTAAAGCACCGATTTCTGGGTTCCTGTCGCCGCCTGGGTATCGGCGTAGGCTGGTCGTATGCTCTTGACTTGGCACAGATTAGCCGGCATGCCAGATTAGCCGGTATGCTCTACCATCGCTTTAACCACCTCCTCTTTGCTTGCCAGTTCGGTCAGGTCTCTGACAACTAGTTGTGTGAGCTGGGACAGAGTGCGCACCTCTGCACAGTCTCCTAGCACTTGGACGATCTCCTCTCGAAGTTTGTCTGTATTATCCAGACCAGATCCTCGAAGTTCAAGCAGCAGATCGCCCTTGGCAGTTCTACGCGCAGTGGTCACTCTGTCCGAAACATTTTTGAGTTTACCGTTCTGCCGTCTCGTAACTAGAAACAGCACGTCGCTGTAGCTCATCTCACCTTTCGCGCTTTCTCTCGGCTGTTTGGGCGTGACCACTGACTTGCTCCCAGCTGCCGCCAACTCTACTCCTCTTGGGGCTGCCGGTGCTAGTAAAAAAAAAAATTGTCAAATATTTGAGCAGTAGCAAAAAATTTCCCCTCACCCCTCGCGTTTTATATATGAGCAGCAGCAGCAGCGGCAATGGAGGCAATATAGCGAGTTGGCGATGTAACTATCGACAACGAAAGTCGTGCCGTCGACTAACAAAATAAAAACTTCACCTAGAAATCAAAAATAAAAATATTAAATCATAATTAAATAGTATTAACTGACGCAATTGTCAGGCAAAAATTTTTCACTGCCGCAATTCCGGCCAAAATATATATATTATATGTTCCAAATATAATCGCTATTGCGATCATATCCTAAACATAAAATCGTCGCGGCGGCGACTAACGTCAAACAAAAAGATCCACTTCACGCCACTTAAAATTTTCTGGTGCAATTTGAGGACTCAGCATTAAAACACTAACACATACACAAAACATTACACATATGTATGTTAGCTCTAAGTCGCAATAAGAAGTTTCTTGTTCAAAAATTTTTAAAGACACTTTCCTCAGACAAGACGCGTAGCCCGCTAATCTTGCAATACCAATAAAGTTCGTCTACAAGTTATATAAAAATAAAATAGTTGTTTTATTTTTTTTTAACCTTCGCGTTACGCGAAAACATAATTATATATATATATGTAAATTATTTGAATCAATAAAATGGTTTTACTTTAACCAAGAGTTTGATTTAATTGGTAACACCTGAAATCCAAGAACTTGAAATGAAAGGCGGAGTATTTCTTATTACTGTTTATTACAGGGCCGATGTGCCTCTGTTCGAATAAAGAAATGAACTAAAACATAAATTCAAACAAGACAATCCCGCAACTTATGGTTACGAGATCGTTTCATAGCGGCCACGCAAATATGTCGTGGTTGCCGGCTATGCAACGACATCCGGTCAAATGCTTATTCAGCTATTTGGTCAGTGTCGTATTCGGTCAGCGAACTCAGACCGCTTGTTTGTCTTAACTTGTATGTGTCTAATGAGTGTCTTCGTTGCATATATGCGTATATACATATGTATGTACATTAGGGTGTCCCAAAAAATCATAAATTTTTTTTTTAACGCATATCCTCTAAATTTGTTTGAATGATGTTGAAAATTTTTAAAACGCAATTTGGAGTGGGTAGGATAACGATGACCCGTGCCGACTTGCATTTTAACTTGTCAATACTTGATTCTTTGAATGATCAGCTTAAAAGTATGCAATATTTCTAGGGGTTATGCCCCAAGCAACGGAACTCCGCCTCCTTCATTCTGCAGTAATTTATGCGCTCCTCATAGTTATTACCGCCCCCGCCGCTGCCCGTCGTCACACCTCCTTTCCCACCTCCAATACCCGTCTCCGTGACCGTTCTCGCGCTGGTGTTGACGCCGCTGTTGCCCGTTGCCATTGTGGCTGCTGCCAGCGCCACAGACACGACCACAGTAATTTTGAATATTAATATTTTCTTTCTATTGAATGCAATCCTTATTTTAAAAGACATTATTACCTTACAATTACATTTAAAATACAGTTAGTTGGCGTTAAAAGTGTACTCTTAAGTCGTTCCACTATTAATTATAGATAACTAATTTAATCAGTAATTTTATTTTTAACACAGACGAAGAACGCAAAAGGACGGGGGCGGGGGAAATTTCCCGTAACGAAAAAAATAGAAAAGAAACGTAAGTCGAAAAACAAAAAACAACAAGAGTATAAAAATACCAGAAAGACAGGAAGCTGGAAAAACAACAATGTATGTATGTATATAGGTATATTTGCACCCGGAAAAAAATGACGTTTTCAATTGTTGTTATTGCTGTTGGATAAGAAAATAATATAAAAATATTAACGATGGACGTTGTTTTGCGCGAAACTAAACGGAGGTGTGTCACTGCCGAAATTTGCTTGCACTGGAAACAGAGTACAAGCAAATCACACCGACCACCACGCGTTACTTGCACAAACACAACTTGGATTAAAAATATGTAGGGATGTGTGTGTGTGTCTTTTTTTAACAGGGTAAGAGAGAGAGGTAAGAGAGATGCAAGGTTTACAAAAGTGAAAGTAAGAATTATACAAAGAGAAGAAAATTAAACTGTAGAAAACAGAGTTAGCGAAGCCGGGCTCTTGTGGGACGGCCGCGAAGCAATGGTTCACAAGGGCATCGGCGCCGCTTACTCCCTCGTTATTTGTCTATCCTTCTCGGCCCACCTTTGATTGATCATGACCGTTGCCAAAAATTCACTAATCAGTGTGCAGTTTGCGGACGATACCAGCATCAGAGGTACCAACGTTGACACCGTCATCCTTTCGCCAATTACGTCTTCCAGCTCTTGCCTGAGAGAAGCGTATCTGCTGCACTGGAAAATGACGTGCTCGGCATCCTCCATTCGTCCTTCGTTCATTCTTTTATGCACGGGATAAGCCGTTCCACCGGGTTTGCCACATGTCGAGACTTTCCCGTTGTACTCTCAGTTTGGCCATTTTTTTCTCAGCGCTGGTTGAGGAACCAGTCTGAAGCTGCCGGAAAACGCTTTGTCTCTCCCTGACCGTTTCCTCGTTGGGGGATATGCCGGCAATGACTTATGCAGCCTCATCGGAAGCAGTCCTGAATCCGCTTATGATTCTAATGGTGCTCAGCCGAAAGGTTGACGCCAAGCCGCCGATGTAGGAGCTTTTGAATACGGCGTCTGCCCTGATAGGAGCAGCATAGAGGGTATGGACCTTGTCGCGCTTGATGGTAATGCTCGACGACTCTGTTTGGGGCCCCTGGTGTTGGATATCAGACGAGATAACACCATGTTGGTTACTGCAGCCTTACGGCTAATCTCCTGCAGATGTTCTCGAAAACATAGTCTTGAGTCGATCATCAGGTAGCCATGTGTTATATTCCTCCACGCTGGGAAACAGATGCTTGAGAATCCCACGCAATAAATCATCCGGTGGTGGTGGAGATTTCCGTGTGCCGATTCTCCTTATAACAATGTGGTATGCCTTACCCCATGGGTCGTCCTCCAGTGTGTTACACAGGGCCAGGAAACACTGTTTTTTGCTCTCCCTGATCGCGCTTTTAAGAGCTTTGTGACTCTCTCTAAAAGCTGTTTGTCATTCTAGGAAAGAGGGTCTTCCCCGCGCCTCCTCGCGTGGTTACAGAAACGCCGTCTTGCGGCGGCAATAGCCTCGTTCCACCAATAGACTAGCGTGTGGCGTAGCGAGGGGTTTGCTCGGCTCGTCATAGAGCCTACGTATGCCGACTCCAACCTCTCCATGACAGTTTGAACCATTGAGAAGAACCAGATCCAGTGAAGCAAAGGCTTCGACCACTAATCGCCTTCTTTGATTGGTGACCATGCTTCCAGTCGACTGCCCAAGCGTTGAAGCCGCCTGCGACGAATATACGAATATCGCGTCCGCATCTAATTTATCCAAGATGTTAGCAAAGTCCGAAATTGGCAGACTGGGGCTAGGTATACGCTGCCCACTAGCGCCCTGACAAAGCCGCCGTCAGCCTGTTTGTAGCCAAACTGAAGGTGGGTTTCTGCCACAAACCCATATAGCCGCCTTGCCAGTGTGGTCGCACGTCCAATCAGGTCCAAATCCAGCTCTATAGGGTTCGCTGAGAACGCATACGTCCACCCGTTCTTCCTGACCGACTCCAGTAAGAGGTCCTGAGCCGCTGCACAGTGGTTAAGGTTCAACTGCATAACCTTCATACTGAGCGTTTGTTAATTCGCCCGCTTGCCGAAGGGCAGAGTTTGCTACCCGCCACGTGGTTGACCTCAATGCTGTCTCTGGATGAGCAAAGAAAGCCTCTCGCTGTTCTGTTGTACGTGGCCGCTTTGTGGTTTTGCTCGCCGCATTTAAAACAGCTATTCAATCTGTCCACTGAGCGTTGGTACTTACTCGCGATGTGCCCGAAATCCAAGCATTTAAAGCACCGATTTCTGGGTTCCTGTCGCCGCCTGGGTATCGGCGTAGGCTGGTCGTATGCTCTTGACTTGGCACAGATTAGCCGGCATGCCAGATTAGCCGGTATGCTCTACCATCGCTTTAACCACCTCCTCTTTGCTTGCCAGTTCGGTCAGGTCTCTGACAACTAGTTGTGTGAGCTGGGACAGAGTGCGCACCTCTGCACAGTCTCCTAGCACTTGGACGATCTCCTCTCGAAGTTTGTCTGTATTATCCAGACCAGATCCTCGAAGTTCAAGCAGCAGATCGCCCTTGGCAGTTCTACGCGCAGTGGTCACTCTGTCCGAAACATTTTTGAGTTTACCGTTCTGCCGTCTCGTAACTAGAAACAGCACGTCGCTGTAGCTCATCTCACCTTTCGCGCTTCTCTCGGCTGTTTGGGCGTGACCACTGACTTGCTCCCAGCTGCCGCCAACTCTACTCCTCTTGGGGCTGCCGGTGCTAGTAAAAAAATTGTCAAATATTTGAGCAGTAGCAAAAATTTCCCTCACCCCTCGCGTTTTATATATGAGCAGCAGCAGCAGCGGCAATGGAGGCAATATAGCGAGTTGGCGATGTAACTATCGACAACGAAAGTCGTGCCGTCGACTAACAAAATAAAAACTTCACCTAGAAATCAAAAATAAAAATATTAAATCATAATTAAATAGTATTAACTGACGCAATTGTCAGGCAAAAATTTTTCACTGCCGCAATTCCGGCCAAAATATATATATTATATGTTCCAAATATAATCGCTATTGCGATCATATCCTAAACATAAAATCGTCGCGGCGGCGACTAACGTCAAACAAAAAGATCCACTTCACGCCACTTAAAATTTTCTGGTGCAATTTGAGGACTCAGCATTAAAACACTAACACATACACAAAACATTACACATATGTATGTTAGCTCTAAGTCGCAATAAGAAGTTTCTTGTTCAAAAATTTTTAAAGACACTTTCCTCAGACAAGACGCGTAGCCCGCTAATCTTGCAATACCAATAAAGTTCGTCTACAAGTTATATAAAAAATAAAATAGTTGTTTTATTTTTTTTTAACCTTCGCGTTACGCGAAAACATAATTATATATATATATGTAAATTATTTGAATCAATAAAATGGTTTTACTTTAACCAAGAGTTTGATTTAATTGGTAACACCTGAAATCCAAGAACTTGAAATGAAAGGCGGAGTATTTCTTATTACTGTTTATTACAGGGCCGATGTGCCTCTGTTCGAATAAAGAAATGAACTAAAACATAAATTCAAACAAGACAATCCCGCAACTTATGGTTACGAGATCGTTTCATAGCGGCCACGCAAATATGTCGTGGTTGCCGGCTATGCAACGACATCCGGTCAAATGCTTATTCAGCTATTTGGTCAGTGTCGTATTCGGTCAGCGAACTCAGACCGCTTGTTTGTCTTAACTTGTATGTGTCTAATGAGTGTCTTCGTTGCATATATGCGTATATACATATGTATGTACATTAGGGTGTCCCAAAAAATCATAAATTTTTTTTTTAACGCATATCCTCTAAATTTGTTTGAATGATGTTGAAAATTTTTAAAACGCAATTTGGAGTGGGTAGGATAACGATGACCCGTGCCGACTTGCATTTTAACTTGTCAATACTTGATTACTACACGACACGTTCGAACGGTCAATGTGTCTGGTAATTTTAATTATTATGTACTGACATGTTACCAGATCGCCACAAATAGTTGAAAGAGAACATGCATACAACGCAGAATTAATAGAGCTTTCTAACGATGTATCGCTTGGCATGATCGAAAGCTCCCACTGAGAGCTTTGGACGCTTGAAAGTGTGCAGTTTCTTTTCGGCACATTCCTTAGACTTACTTGCACATCGAACACATAGTTTTCGTTCGGTCAACATGTCAGTGGAATTACGCAGTGCTAAAAAGAATATATTCTTAATAGGTGATGCAAAACACCAAATAACGGGTTCAAAACTTGCTTCTAATAAACAAGTCTTAGCAGTTTAATTCTACAACATTCGTCAAGTGAATTTAACTGTAAATGAAAGTGCAAATCTCAGTATTCGCGAGTGCATTATATACTGGGAAAGAGCTCGTATACCTACGAAATCTTTTCCCAATTGTGTTAAAAAACTTATGAGTTTATATCAAGTATGGAGGGATTTGCAAAAAGATGCACAGAAAACACAAGACGTATTTAATCAGCGTCGACAAGAATTTGACAGTAACTTGGACAATTTATTTGATATTGGTCACGCCGATGCGCTTCAATTATTGAAAACAAATGAAGATAAGTCCTTTTTGCAACGACAACGGGAGCTAGGTCGTCCGGGTCACTTAGGTGGAGTAGACAAAAAGCGACTGATAAAGAGGAGAAGGCGCGCCTGAGAATTATTGAAGAAGAGAAACGGTGATCTAAATATATAGCAGAGTCAACCCCATCAACATCATCATATGATCCTTTTCAAAAAGACTTATCTTATTCGGACGAAGACATTATATCGTTGCAAAAAGATTGGCCAACTTATATCGAGAGCGCGCAACCCAAGAAAACAAAAATATCAGGGCAGAAAGACTTTATCACTTCAAAATTAGTAGCGGCACTAGACAGGTGTAAGTATCAGAGATTCTGTATATATTCTTGAAGCTACTATTGAAGCACTTGGATATAATACTGATGAGTTTCCAATAAGTAAGTCCTCAATTCAAAGAATTCGCACCGTAAAACGCAAAGAGCGCGCGGAATTCATTAAAAATGATTTTCAAAACGAGATGCCAGAGTTTATAACTGTTCATTTTGATGGGAAATTATTGCCTGCTTTAGATGTTCATAAATCAAAAGAAGAACGACTTCCGGTAGTTATTTCATATGGAAATAAGGAACAATTGATAGCTGTGCCAAGATTAGAAAACTCATCAGGAAGAGAACAGGCAAAGGCGGTTTGGAACGTACTTGCAGACTGGAACCTAGAAGTTAAGGTACAAATTCTTTCCTGTGATACTACAGCTTCAAACACAGGTCGTATTAATTGCGCTTGTGTACTCCTTGAAGAGAAACTCGATAGAAAATTACTAATTTTTGCCTGCCGCCTTCATATCTATGAATTAATATTAAAAAGCATTTTTGAAGCAAAAATCAGTCAAGTGACAACAAGCCCAGATATTCCGCTTTTCCATAAGTTCCGACACAACTGGAAGAGTCTCGACCTGAATAAAATGCAGTGCTATAAAGATAAACTAGATCTGCATCTGTCTGTTTCCGAAATAGAAAACATGATCAAGTTTTACCAATCTGAATTGACCAAAGATATAGTCCGAGATGACTATCGAGAACTAATTGAACTTTCAGTGATATTTTTAGGCGGAGATAAGAATCAAAAATTCAAAATTCTCCAGGTGCCATGCAACAAGCCCGGTGGATGGCGCGGGCGATTTATGCACTGAAAATAGCACTTTTTATCGTGACATCCTATGTTTAGCCATGGCTCCAATGTATTTTGACAGTAAAAGCACCTTATCAGGATTTGTGCTTTTTGAAGTAAATAAAAACGATGCAAACGTCTCAATAGCTGCTTTACAGAAATTAAGTCAGCATCTATGGTACTTAACCGATGAAATAGCTGTATTATAATTATTTGATGACAATGTGGAGCAAGAAATGAAAATAAAAATGGTTGAAAATTTAACCAATAAGAATCCATCAGCCCATGAGAAACGCTACATCCCTTCTAAAGAAGAGCTCTGTGGTTCATTGTTTGGTAAGTTTCATGAATAGATATAGTTTCTTTTATCTTCTATTTTGTAAACAAATTAGTAATTTTCTTCAATTTTATATTTCAGACAAAAACATTTACGACTTCGTATCAGTCAAAAGTAAAGCGTTTTTCACACGGCCTCAAATTGTTGATAGTTTTCTGAACGAAGAACCATCTTTATGGCCAAACATCGCTTCGTTTCAAGTTGCCAAGAAAAAGGTTCCAATGCTAAGGGCAGTCAATGATGTTGCTGAAAGAGCGGTTAAGATGATGCAAGAGTTGCATGGATTAATTACAGTTGAAGAGGAACAAAAGCAATTTTTATTACGCTGCGTACAAGAACACCGGAAGATTTATCCAGACTGTAAAAAACAAACCTTAAAAAGAACATTTGTAAAATAATGTTTTTTCACATATATTGTACATAATAATAAATAGCAATATGTTTCGTATATATAAATATTTTATGACCTAAATTAACTCGATTTTTTAGTAATCTTCAATACTTATTTTGTACAGAAATTTAGATTTTATGTTCGACATCAAGTCGGCACGGGTTGTCCTGATTCTATCGCTATAATATTTATTTTCTATGTTCATAAGGTCATTTGGAAAGAAAATAGAGGGTATGCGATTTTAATTTAAAAAAAAAACCCACCTGTTACCTTGGGACACCCTAATGTACATGCGAATGCACGAAGACTTGGTTGCTGCGCTTCTCTTCTCTTCGTCTGACACACTCACACCCTTCACAGTCGTGTTAAATTTGATTTGATTGCAATCATAAATATTTTACAGAATGTATTTTCAGATCGCGGTGTAGGGTGGATCCTCTCACATACCACGGACAGTTTGTAATTTGTCGTAACACCCTATTCTGCAGTACTTGGATGCGTTTGTAGTTTGATTTGGCAGCAATCCCCCAAATCTGCATTCCATATATCCAAATTGGCACTATGCAATGTACATACATACGTATACTGCTTTCTTTGCTCGAAGAGACATTTTGCTTCTTTTGTTGAGCAGCCAGCGCAATTTCTGTAGCCTTTGGCAACAGTTCTTGGTGACACTTTTTAAGTGTGGCGCTAAAGTGAGTCTCTTGTCTAGAACGTTACCAAGATATTTCGCAGAAGAAGGTTGTTCCAGTGTCACGCCTTCGAAGTGAATAGCTGGAGTGGTGGAGATTAATCTTTTCAGAGTAAAACACGGTTTTTTCGTTTTTGTGGAATTGACTTTCAGATTCCACCTTCTGCACCAAGCTGCCAAGCTATCCAGGTATCCTTGGAGTCCGTTTGCAGCTTCTACTCTGCTTAGGGAGTTGTATAATACAGCAATCTCGTCCGCATAAGTTGCCTTGGAGGGATCTTCCATATATGCACCCATTGGGATGGGTAGGTCATAGGTGTATAGGGAGTACAGCAGTGGTCCTAAAACACTACCCTGCGGGACTCCAGCTCTCATGTGGCATGTTGTAGAAAATGAGTCTCTAACTCTGACCTTGAATTCGCGTCTATCCATATACGATTTTAAGATTCCATAGAATGGAGCAGGTAGCAGCATTTTTATTTTACTCAGAAGGCCATTGTGCCATACTTTGTCGAAGGCTTGTTGCATGTCTATAAAGACTGCGTTGCAGTACAATTTTAAAACCAAACTATCATACCGTTTTTTACCCTATTGTTTAAACAGAATAACAAAAAATGCCAAATCGACCCGAGAACAAAGCAATCATTACCAGTAACATCGTAGATACCCCAAAGGTAATGTTTCTGGATAAAACCGGATTTTAAAGTTATTAAAGCTGAAACTGACAATGCTAATAGGGACAGGGACACGGAGGGAGTCGAGGCTAAGGTAACCAAGGAGCGAAGCCTTAAGAGAGCCTCTACTCCCAAAAGGTAACCAAGGAGCGAAGCCTTAAGAGAGCCTCTACTCCCAAAAGGAGATCTATTTCTCCCAGCCCACCCCAAAACCCCTAAAAAGCAGCAGGGGCCAGCCATGTGGGAGGAGGACGGCGATACTTTTGTCGTTCTGGGACTCCAATCTGATATAAGCAATGACAATGTTGAAAATAGACCCCCAAACATAATCATCCCATACATCGCCGACGCGACAGTTCTCATAAGTAAGGCCGCACAGCTATTTGGAAACAAGTTCCAAGCTAGAGCAAACACGGGACTTGGTCTTGAGCTACAGACTCGGCCACCCATGTTGGGATCCAAAACATTGATTCGACGAGAGAATCAATTATAAAATACCAAATAGCAATGAATTACAAAGATATAGAATCATAATAAAAGGACTCCATGCTTCAACAGATTTAAACTAGATTTCGGAGCAACTAAAAAAGATCGGACATACTCCTTGCCACATCACAAACATAAAGGGAGGTTTTTCAGGTCAACCTACCAATGCCTTTAAAGCAGACCTCGTTAACCAATAAAACAATAAAAGCGCACTAAATATAAAAACCCTTGGCACATACAAAGTCACAATAAAACTTCCAAACACCAAAAGAAAGGCTTATCAATGTCAAAAGTGCCAAGGTTTTGATCATGTGCTGAAGGACTGCAAGGCAAGAGAGTTCACATGCTTCAAATACGTTGGAAAGCACCCCTCACATGCATGATCCAACCCCGAAAAATTTCGTCTTAAAATTTCGTATTACATTGGATTTTGACTTGATTCTATTTTATTTGTTTCGATCCAACTTGATTTGTTTTGATTTGATTTAATTTAGTTAGATTTGATTTTACGTGATTGATTGATTTGATTAAACTTGATTAGATTTTATATGAATTTGATCGAATTTGATTTAACATTGTACTTCTTCTAGATAATAAGCTAATACCTTTGAAACAATTAAAACATACTTGAATTACATTGAAGTCTTTACAAATACATTTTGATTTAGGGATTATGGGAGTAGATTTGAACCTATAAATATAATTATTCAAATTGGGAAACTTACTAATCCGGACTGACTACCTTTACACTACAAAATAACCAAATATATACAGGCTTTACAATGTCTACCAATCGCCCACTTCAACCAGACAACATTAGGATTCTTACCTGGAATGCAGCTGGTATCATGAACAAAATCTCAGAACTCGAAGACCACATACTATCTCATAAAATAGACATAGCATTCATCTCTGAAAGCCATCTCACAACCTCAGATAACCTCATCCAAATTAATGGATATCTAACCTACCATGCCAACCACCCATCAAATCAAAAGCGAGGCGGAACCATGATTATAATAAACCACACAGCACAATGTCCATTCATCACTCAAGGAATACAGTGCACTACCATAAATATTACCCTGAAGAATGCACCCAACATATACATCGCAGCCTTTTACTGCCCTCCACTCAGATGACTCACCTGCGAAGCCTTCAGTACAATGCAGAGTGGCAGGTGACTGGAATGCTAAACACCAATGGTAGGGAAATTCCCTGCCTGCCCGAGAGGCATCCAACTGCTAAGCTGTATAAGAAATAACAACTACAATATCCTCTCTACTGGCTCTCCCACACATTTCCCCTATGATCAACGAAAAAGACCCTCAGCCATTGATTTTTGTATTTACGGTGGAATCCTTTCAAATCCAATCCACTCTTGACCTAGGCTCCGACCACCTTCCTCTACTCATTAACCTACAAAAACACCTTAAATAATACTAATTAAAACACCTCTTTTACATAAAAACGCTTCTGTCGAAAAATTTCTTCTTTGTCTTAACCAAAATACTCACCTGAACACAGAAATAACCTCTACAGACGACATAGATGATGCAGAAGACATACTTACCCGCAATATTCACCAAGCTGCTGCATTTGCATCGAACCCTTTCTCACACCTACTTAGAAATAACTCAGCCAGAAACCTCCATAAAATTGCGTCAAATCAGTTAAAGAAGGCTCTTATCAACAGTAAAAAAGGAGCTTAAACAACACACTCTCCAACATTGATTGCAAAGACTCCAAAAATAATGGAAATTCACAAAACAAATTAAACGACAACCAGCCTCAAACTTGACTGTAAAACACTACACAGACAGCCCATGAAAGAGCAGAGGCTTTCTCGATGCAACTAAGATCAAGATTAAAACCTCTTCTCCTAAATACTCCACAACAAAGGCAGCAAATTGAAGAATCCATCAATATTACTAAAATCCCACCTTTCGCCCAGTAACTCTTAACGAAGTTAAAACAATAATTAAAACTCTACCCAATAACACAGCCTCAGGTCTAGACAAAATAGTCAATAAAATTACCAAACAGAGTCCTGCTTTATTTAACTCTGATATTTAACAACTCATTGCTCCTAGGCCATTTCCCCAACCAATGGAAGCCAGCTATTGTCACAATGATCCCAAAACCAGGAAAACCCACTGAAACTTTGACTCCTACAGACCAATCAGCTTCTTCTCAGCACTTTCGAAAATTTTTGAAAAAATACTACTAAAGCGTATGTTCGAACACCCACCGTTGAAAAACTTTATCCCGAACCATCAATTTGGATTTCGCTATAAACACTCAACTGATCAACAACTTGCACGAATTACCAAATTCATACTCTAAGCATATGAAAATTACGTATTCTGCTCTCTTGTCTTCATAGATATTCAAGAAGCCTTTGATAGAGTTTGGCACCCTGGCCTCCTTTATAAATTAAAACCTATTCTAACCCCTAAACTTCACTCATAATAGGAAACTACCTCACAAACCGAACATTCACTGTTGAATGTAACCCAATGGCAAAATCTACTCCTAAAACTGACCTCTTCTCGCTGGTTGGGCCAGCAACAGGCACGGTGCGTGTGACCATATCAGGATCAGGCACAGCAATCGAGTTTGCTGACTTGCTGCTGTCGCCCGTTTGGTTATGGCATGTTAGTTCTACGCTGCCACACGGGAACTTCGGCCTAACTGGTAGTGGTGTGCGCTGCATCGCCAAGCGACAACACGCGCTGCTTTCGACCACTTATAGTAATTCTTGCATTTTTGGTTCTTGGTGGATTCGCACCGGGGATCACTGGTGAGTGAAAAGTTCGCTACCTCATGCACTGCGCCACAACAGCTGCACTCTTGTAAGAGTGTAAGTAAGTATGCAACTGCAAATCACTCAGCAGCGTCCACGTCGAGCTACTGACCCTCCTGAGAGTATGCAAGTAACTTCTGCACGGTGCCCAGGGTCGCCCGTCTGGCAACACCAGAGCGCCCAGTCTGGCAGAGCAGCTGTTATGAGTGCAGCCCTCATCGTCAGCTGGTGCACTTGCGTTTTGCTTTGCACTTGTTGCGGTTTATTATAATAAATCCGCCACAACAATTTCCCTCGCAGCCGTCAACACTGCCAATGCGCCTCTTGGTAACGCGGCTCCCTTCAACGTCCAGCAG
Organism: Drosophila nasuta; assembly: GCF_023558535.2. NCBI lineage: Eukaryota > Metazoa > Arthropoda > Insecta > Diptera > Drosophilidae > Drosophila > Drosophila nasuta. Next base: position 145,103 of record NW_026869488.1, read on the forward strand.
CAGGTGCCCCGACCGTCCGTAAGTAAGCAAGGCTTGGACATAGCTCAAACTCACTCGTTGTTATTTTTTTTTTTAATGTTGCGACTTGTTTTATTTTTGAAAGTTAACGGAAGTCCGCGATTTTGACGGCGTTGCACCAGAAAAAGAATGACCATTAAAGTTGCGTACCAAGAATTTCAATATAGGGCGCCACTTTCGCGTAATCAGCTTGTAAACACAGCTGATCTGATGCAAACAGATGTGTTGTAGAAAAGTGCAGAATTTAGTGCAATTTAAAATTTTGTATAAATCTAAATAAAACGATAATTTGTTGAAATTTTTGAGATGAATTATAAAGAGTGTGGTTTGTTCTACGTGTTTTATTATGTGCGGCGTATAAAACAGTTGTAATGTCTTCGTAATTTTATGTCAAAGTGTGTCGTCCAACATGGGCCAATTTGAAAATAAATCTCATTTTCAAATAGACTTATGAAGTTGTGTTCAAGGTTGTTCAGGCAAGAGACCAATTGTGTGTTGTAGAGAAATTAATTCCTGTTCGATTGTATATAGTTAGCAATGCCATAAGCGCCGTTCTTCTTTGAATTTTTTAATTTTAGACCATAACCTCAAATTCAACAATTCAGACTTGTTTGGCGTGTGGATAACAGGGAAGACAACAACAAGCAAGCAGATTGCAATATTCGAATTGTTAAAAAAATGCAATAACTGGCGGTATTTCGGATGCTATTACTAAAGCTTTTAAAGTTTATAGTAAGAGAATTGACTATCGTTTTACGGCAAAATTGAGATCATGTAAAAGCGATAAAGACTTGTTTAAACAAAAATATGCGAATTGGCTGACAGAGAAAACAATAATTCCAATTGGAAAAAGAAGAACTTCAGCAGGACGACCAACACTTGCATACTCCCAGAGCAAAAATAACACTCGAAGACAGTATGTTGCAGATCTGGTAGTTTCCGAAAGAGGGAATACAAATTTATTAATTCAAGCTGCCAGCATGACCGCTCGAAAACAAGGCCTGCATGATCTAGCAGCTGTTTTAAAATAATTATCCCTCTGTCCAGATAAGGCAAAACAAATTCGCAAGAGCGTTAAAGATCCCATCATAAAGCCAAAACTGATTCCCCCAACGAAGCGTTAGCTTTTCTTCTGAACGAAAATCTCTGTAAAGAACAGTACTGCGCTATAAGGGACCTGACGAAAAGAAACCATTACGATATTTTTCCTGCATATAATAAAATTGTGGAAGAGGAGAAGTATAGTCGACCCGATAGCATTCCAGTTTCAGAGACACGAGCAAAAGTTCCGCTGTATCTTTGCAAAACGAAGTGATTTTCACTATAATGCAGGACCAAGGTGTGGATTTTTTGATGGCAAATTTAACCTTAAGCTATGGATTCGATGGTAGCTCTGGGCAATCGAACTATAATCAGATGCATTCTGGAGAACAAGCAATTGAAATGGACTCCAGTCTTTTGCGACAACGGTAACACCATTAAGGCTGGTAGATTCCTCCGGAAATATATTGTGGAATAACCGAACACCGCAATCGATTAGATTTTCTCGACCACTTAAACTTGCTTTCATTAAAGAAACTAGGGTTGTTGATAATATATCAAAATATCAATATATCGATATTTTTTTCTAAAAATGATATATTTATATCGTGATATTTTTTTTGCCCAAATATCGAAATCACGATATTTTTTTTTTGATATTTTTCCTTGGTCACTCTAAATTCAAAGCGTCGATTGAAACTTTCAATTTAAACTTAAATTAAATTTGAAATTTGACAGAAGAATAAAGGGAAAAATGAATGTTAAATCAAATTACACAAACATAACAGGCGGCACCGCGAAGTACATTCATTGTGAGAAAACAATTAAAACCAGCGGTAATTCATCGAATCTGTCGTCGCACTTGCGCAATAAGCATAGCGAAATTTTTGCAATTTTTGACGGACATACACGTAAAGTAAAGAGTGTTTTTAAAATCTTTAAATTCTGCCAATTGGGCTTGATGTTACATTTAGATACATATAAGATATAAGACATGTATAAATATATATATATTGATTAAAAATATAATTAAAAAATGTAAGTTTATAAAACTTATTTTCTTTTTATTATCCAGGAAAAAACATTTTTATTAAAAAAAATCAAATACATCGATATTTTTCGGTGATATTTAGAAATATTATTATCATATTATTTGATAAAAACAATATCATCGATACGATATTTTTTAAAATTTTCGACAACCCTAAAAGAAACAAAGGAAATGGAGATTTACAAGAGCAAATAAAATACTTACAACCCTGCAAAATACCAATGGACTGCGGAAAATTTGTGTATATAAGGTTCGACTCATATCTATGTAACTGTCATCGATGGCAAAGTGCTTAACGCATTAACAGGAACGAAATCAACTCACGCCTGTCCTATAAGTGGGGCAGTGTCATCCGATTTCTTAAACAATAAACATTACGCATGCGAGAAGGTCTTGCCTTTTATGGACAATTTAAAATTTGGTCTTAGCCCATTACATTGCTGGATTCGCATGTTTGAATTTATTCTGCATGTGGGTTACAAGTGTAATCTTAAAAAATTGAGAATATGTGAGCCAATTGATAAAAAATAAGTTGCTGAAATAAAGAAGGTTATTCAAGACTTATTATGGCAGCAACTTGCCCTTAAAGTTGATCAACCAAAGATTGGAGGATTTGGCATAAAAACGATGCAAACGTCTCAATAGCTGCTTTACAGAAATTAAGTCAGCATCTATGGTACTTAACCGATGAAATAGCTGTATTATAATTATTTGATGACAATGTGGAGCAAGAAATGAAAATAAAAATGGTTGAAAATTTAACCAATAAGAATCCATCAGCCCATGAGAAACGCTACATCCCTTCTAAAGAAGAGCTCTGTGGTTCATTGTTTGGTAAGTTTCATGAATAGATATAGTTTCTTTTATCTTCTATTTTGTAAACAAATTAGTAATTTTCTTCAATTTTATATTTCAGACAAAAACATTTACGACTTCGTATCAGTCAAAAGTAAAGCGTTTTTCACACGGCCTCAAATTGTTGATAGTTTTCTGAACGAAGAACCATCTTTATGGCCAAACATCGCTTCGTTTCAAGTTGCCAAGAAAAAGGTTCCAATGCTAAGGGCAGTCAATGATGTTGCTGAAAGAGCGGTTAAGATGATGCAAGAGTTGCATGGATTAATTACAGTTGAAGAGGAACAAAAGCAATTTTATTACGCTGCGTACAAGAACACCGGAAGATTTATCCAGACTGTAAAAACAAACCTTAAAAGAACATTTGTAAAATAATGTTTTTCACATATATTGTACATAATAATAAATAGCAATATGTTTCGTATATATAAATATTTTATGACCTAAATTAACTCGATTTTTTAGTAATCTTCAATACTTATTTTGTACAGAAATTTAGATTTTATGTTCGACATCAAGTCGGCACGGGTTGTCCTGATTCTATCGCTATAATATTTATTTTCTATGTTCATAAGGTCATTTGGAAAGAAAATAGAGGGTATGCGATTTTAATTTAAAAAAACCCACCTGTTACCTTGGGACACCCTAATGTACATGCGAATGCACGAAGACTTGGTTGCTGCGCTTCTCTTCTCTTCGTCTGACACACTCACACCCTTCACAGTCGTGTTAAATTTGATTTGATTGCAATCATAAATATTTTACAGAATGTATTTTCAGATCGCGGTGTAGGGTGGATCCTCTCACATACCACGGACAGTTTGTAATTTGTCGTAACACCCTATTCTGCAGTACTTGGATGCGTTTGTAGTTTGATTTGGCAGCAATCCCCCAAATCTGCATTCCATATATCCAAATTGGCACTATGCAATGTACATACATACGTATACTGCTTTCTTTGCTCGAAGAGACATTTTGCTTCTTTTGTTGAGCAGCCAGCGCAATTTCTGTAGCCTTTGGCAACAGTTCTTGGTGACACTTTTTAAGTGTGGCGCTAAAGTGAGTCTCTTGTCTAGAACGTTACCAAGATATTTCGCAGAAGAAGGTTGTTCCAGTGTCACGCCTTCGAAGTGAATAGCTGGAGTGGTGGAGATTAATCTTTTCAGAGTAAAACACGGTTTTTTCGTTTTTGTGGAATTGACTTTCAGATTCCACCTTCTGCACCAAGCTGCCAAGCTATCCAGGTATCCTTGGAGTCCGTTTGCAGCTTCTACTCTGCTTAGGGAGTTGTATAATACAGCAATCTCGTCCGCATAAGTTGCCTTGGAGGGATCTTCCATATATGCACCCATTGGGATGGGTAGGTCATAGGTGTATAGGGAGTACAGCAGTGGTCCTAAAACACTACCCTGCGGGACTCCAGCTCTCATGTGGCATGTTGTAGAAAATGAGTCTCTAACTCTGACCTTGAATTCGCGTCTATCCATATACGATTTTAAGATTCCATAGAATGGAGCAGGTAGCAGCATTTTTATTTTACTCAGAAGGCCATTGTGCCATACTTTGTCGAAGGCTTGTTGCATGTCTATAAAGACTGCGTTGCAGTACAATTTTAAAACCAAACTATCATACCGTTTTTTACCCTATTGTTTAAACAGAATAACAAAAAATGCCAAATCGACCCGAGAACAAAGCAATCATTACCAGTAACATCGTAGATACCCCCAAAGGTAATGTTTCTGGATAAAAAACCGGATTTTAAAGTTATTAAAGCTGAAACTGACAATGCTAATAGGGACAGGGACACGGAGGGAGTCGAGGCTAAGGTAACCAAGGAGCGAAGCCTTAAGAGAGCCTCTACTCCCAAAAGGTAACCAAGGAGCGAAGCCTTAAGAGAGCCTCTACTCCCAAAAGGAGATCTATTTCTCCCAGCCCACCCCAAAAACCCCTAAAAAAGCAGCAGGGGCCAGCCATGTGGGGAGGAGGACGGCGATACTTTTGTCGTTCTGGGACTCCAATCTGATATAAGCAATGACAATGTTGAAAATAGACCCCCAAACATAATCATCCCATACATCGCCGACGCGACAGTTCTCATAAGTAAGGCCGCACAGCTATTTGGAAACAAGTTCCAAGCTAGAGCAAACACGGGACTTGGTCTTGAGCTACAGACTCGGCCACCCATGTTGGGATCCAAAAACATTGATTCGACGAGAGAATCAATTATAAAATACCAAATAGCAATGAATTACAAAGATATAGAATCATAATAAAAGGACTCCATGCTTCAACAGATTTAAACTAGATTTCGGAGCAACTAAAAAAGATCGGACATACTCCTTGCCACATCACAAACATAAAGGGAGGTTTTTCAGGTCAACCTACCAATGCCTTTAAAGCAGACCTCGTTAACCAATAAAACAATAAAAGCGCACTAAATATAAAAACCCTTGGCACATACAAAGTCACAATAAAACTTCCAAACACCAAAAGAAAGGCTTATCAATGTCAAAAGTGCCAAGGTTTTGATCATGTGCTGAAGGACTGCAAGGCAAGAGAGTTCACATGCTTCAAATACGTTGGAAAGCACCCCTCACATGCATGATCCAACCCCGAAAAATTTCGTCTTAAAATTTCGTATTACATTGGATTTTGACTTGATTCTATTTTATTTGTTTCGATCCAACTTGATTTGTTTTGATTTGATTTAATTTAGTTAGATTTGATTTTACGTGATTGATTGATTTGATTAAACTTGATTAGATTTTATATGAATTTGATCGAATTTGATTTAACATTGTACTTCTTCTAGATAATAAGCTAATACCTTTGAAACAATTAAAACATACTTGAATTACATTGAAGTCTTTACAAATACATTTTGATTTAGGGATTATGGGAGTAGATTTGAACCTATAAATATAATTATTCAAATTGGGAAACTTACTAATCCGGACTGACTACCTTTACACTACAAAATAACCAAATATATACAGGCTTTACAATGTCTACCAATCGCCCACTTCAACCAGACAACATTAGGATTCTTACCTGGAATGCAGCTGGTATCATGAACAAAATCTCAGAACTCGAAGACCACATACTATCTCATAAAATAGACATAGCATTCATCTCTGAAAGCCATCTCACAACCTCAGATAACCTCATCCAAATTAATGGATATCTAACCTACCATGCCAACCACCCATCAAATCAAAAGCGAGGCGGAACCATGATTATAATAAACCACACAGCACAATGTCCATTCATCACTCAAGGAATACAGTGCACTACCATAAATATTACCCTGAAGAATGCACCCAACATATACATCGCAGCCTTTTACTGCCCTCCACTCAGATGACTCACCTGCGAAGCCTTCAGTACAATGCAGAGTGGCAGGTGACTGGAATGCTAAACACCAATGGTAGGGAAATTCCCTGCCTGCCCGAGAGGCATCCAACTGCTAAGCTGTATAAGAAATAACAACTACAATATCCTCTCTACTGGCTCTCCCACACATTTCCCCTATGATCAACGAAAAAGACCCTCAGCCATTGATTTTTGTATTTACGGTGGAATCCTTTCAAATCCAATCCACTCTTGACCTAGGCTCCGACCACCTTCCTCTACTCATTAACCTACAAAAACACCTTAAATAATACTAATTAAAACACCTCTTTTACATAAAAACGCTTCTGTCGAAAAATTTCTTCTTTGTCTTAACCAAAATACTCACCTGAACACAGAAATAACCTCTACAGACGACATAGATGATGCAGAAGACATACTTACCCGCAATATTCACCAAGCTGCTGCATTTGCATCGAACCCTTTCTCACACCTACTTAGAAATAACTCAGCCAGAAACCTCCATAAAATTGCGTCAAATCAGTTAAAGAAGGCTCTTATCAACAGTAAAAAAGGAGCTTAAACAACACACTCTCCAACATTGATTGCAAAGACTCCAAAAATAATGGAAATTCACAAAACAAATTAAACGACAACCAGCCTCAAACTTGACTGTAAAACACTACACAGACAGCCCATGAAAGAGCAGAGGCTTTCTCGATGCAACTAAGATCAAGATTAAAACCTCTTCTCCTAAATACTCCACAACAAAGGCAGCAAATTGAAGAATCCATCAATATTACTAAAATCCCACCTTTCGCCCAGTAACTCTTAACGAAGTTAAAACAATAATTAAAACTCTACCCAATAACACAGCCTCAGGTCTAGACAAAATAGTCAATAAAATTACCAAACAGAGTCCTGCTTTATTTAACTCTGATATTTAACAACTCATTGCTCCTAGGCCATTTCCCCAACCAATGGAAGCCAGCTATTGTCACAATGATCCCAAAACCAGGAAAACCCACTGAAACTTTGACTCCTACAGACCAATCAGCTTCTTCTCAGCACTTTCGAAAATTTTTGAAAAAATACTACTAAAGCGTATGTTCGAACACCCACCGTTGAAAAACTTTATCCCGAACCATCAATTTGGATTTCGCTATAAACACTCAACTGATCAACAACTTGCACGAATTACCAAATTCATACTCTAAGCATATGAAAATTACGTATTCTGCTCTCTTGTCTTCATAGATATTCAAGAAGCCTTTGATAGAGTTTGGCACCCTGGCCTCCTTTATAAATTAAAACCTATTCTAACCCCTAAACTTCACTCATAATAGGAAACTACCTCACAAACCGAACATTCACTGTTGAATGTAACCCAATGGCAAAATCTACTCCTAAAAACTGACCTCTTCTCGCTGGTTGGGCCAGCAACAGGCACGGTGCGTGTGACCATATCAGGATCAGGCACAGCAATCGAGTTTGCTGACTTGCTGCTGTCGCCCGTTTGGTTATGGCATGTTAGTTCTACGCTGCCACACGGGAACTTCGGCCTAACTGGTAGTGGTGTGCGCTGCATCGCCAAGCGACAACACGCGCTGCTTTCGACCACTTATAGTAATTCTTGCATTTTTGGTTCTTGGTGGATTCGCACCGGGGATCACTGGTGAGTGAAAAGTTCGCTACCTCATGCACTGCGCCACAACAGCTGCACTCTTGTAAGAGTGTAAGTAAGTATGCAACTGCAAATCACTCAGCAGCGTCCACGTCGAGCTACTGACCCTCCTGAGTATGCAAGTAACTTCTGCACGGTGCCCAGGGTCGCCCGTCTGGCAACACCAGAGCGCCCAGTCTGGCAGAGCAGCTGTTATGAGTGCAGCCCTCATCGTCAGCTGGTGCACTTGCGTTTTGCTTTTGCACTTGTTGCGGTTTATTATAATAAATCCGCCACAACAATTTCCCTCGCAGCCGTCAACACTGCCAATGCGCCTCTTGGTAACGCGGCTCCCTTCAACGTCCAGCAGCAGGTGCCCCGACCGTCCGTAAGTAAGCAAGGCTTGGACATAGCTCAAACTCACTCGTTGTTATTTTTTTTTTTAATGTTGCGACTTGTTTTATTTTTGAAAGTTAACGGAAGTCCGCGATTTTGACGGCGTTGCACCAGAAAAAGAATGACCATTAAAGTTGCGTACCAAGAATTTCAATATAGGGCGCCACTTTCGCGTAATCAGCTTGTAAACACAGCTGATCTGATGCAAACAGATGTGTTGTAGAAAAGTGCAGAATTTAGTGCAATTTAAAATTTTGTATAAATCTAAATAAAACGATAATTTGTTGAAATTTTTGAGATGAATTATAAAGAGTGTGGTTTGTTCTACGTGTTTTATTATGTGCGGCGTATAAAACAGTTGTAATGTCTTCGTAATTTTATGTCAAAGTGTGTCGTCCAACATGGGCCAATTTGAAAATAAATCTCATTTTCAAATAGACTTATGAAGTTGTGTTCAAGGTTGTTCAGGCAAGAGACCAATTGTGTGTTGTAGAGAAATTAATTCCTGTTCGATTGTATATAGTTAGCAATGCCATAAGCGCCGTTCTTCTTTGAATTTTTTAATTTTAGACCATAACCTCAAATTCAACAATTCAGACTTGTTTGGCGTGTGGATAACAGGGAAGACAACAACAAGCAAGCAGATTGCAATATTCGAATTTTTAAAAATGCAATAACTGGCGGTATTTCGGATGCTATTACTAAAGCTTTTAAAGTTTATAGTAAGAGAATTGACTATCGTTTTACGGCAAAATTGAGATCATGTAAAAGCGATAAAGACTTGTTTAAACAAAAATATGCGAATTGGCTGACAGAGAAAACAATAATTCCAATTGGAAAAGAAGAACTTCAGCAGGACGACCAACACTTGCATACTCCCAGAGCAAAAATAACACTCGAAGACAGTATGTTGCAGATCTGGTAGTTTCCGAAAGAGGGAATACAAATTTATTAATTCAAGCTGCCAGCATGACCGCTCGAAAACAAGGCCTGCATGATCTAGCAGCTGTTTTAAAATAATTATCCCTCTGTCCAGATAAGGCAAAACAAATTCGCAAGAGCGTTAAAGATCCCATCATAAAGCCAAAACTGATTCCCCCAACGAAGCGTTAGCTTTTCTTCTGAACGAAAATCTCTGTAAAGAACAGTACTGCGCTATAAGGGACCTGACGAAAAGAAACCATTACGATATTTTTCCTGCATATAATAAAATTGTGGAAGAGGAGAAGTATAGTCGACCCGATAGCATTCCAGTTTCAGAGACACGAGCAAAAGTTCCGCTGTATCTTTGCAAAACGAAGTGATTTTCACTATAATGCAGGACCAAGGTGTGGATTTTTTGATGGCAAATTTAACCTTAAGCTATGGATTCGATGGTAGCTCTGGGCAATCGAACTATAATCAGATGCATTCTGGAGAACAAGCAATTGAAATGGACTCCAGTCTTTTTGCGACAACGGTAACACCATTAAGGCTGGTAGATTCCTCCGGAAATATATTGTGGAATAACCGAACACCGCAATCGATTAGATTTTCTCGACCACTTAAACTTGCTTTCATTAAAGAAACTAGGGTTGTTGATAATATATCAAAATATCAATATATCGATATTTTTTTCTAAAAATGATATATTTATATCGTGATATTTTTTTTGCCCAAATATCGAAATCACGATATTTTTTTGATATTTTTCCTTGGTCACTCTAAATTCAAAGCGTCGATTGAAACTTTCAATTTAAACTTAAATTAAATTTGAAATTTGACAGAAGAATAAAGGGAAAAATGAATGTTAAATCAAATTACACAAACATAACAGGCGGCACCGCGAAGTACATTCATTGTGAGAAAACAATTAAAACCAGCGGTAATTCATCGAATCTGTCGTCGCACTTGCGCAATAAGCATAGCGAAATTTTTGCAATTTTTGACGGACATACACGTAAAGTAAAGAGTGTTTTTAAAATCTTTAAATTCTGCCAATTGGGCTTGATGTTACATTTAGATACATATAAGATATAAGACATGTATAAATATATATATATTGATTAAAATATAATTAAAAATGTAAGTTTATAAAACTTATTTTCTTTTTATTATCCAGGAAAGAAACATTTTTATTAAAAAACTAATCAAATACATCGATATTTTTCGGTGATATTTAGAAATATTATTATCATATTATTTGATAAAAACAATATCATCGATACGATATTTTTTAAAATTTTCGACAACCCTAAAAGAAACAAAGGAAATGGAGATTTACAAGAGCAAATAAAATACTTACAACCCTGCAAAATACCAATGGACTGCGGAAAATTTGTGTATATAAGGTTCGACTCATATCTATGTAACTGTCATCGATGGCAAAGTGCTTAACGCATTAACAGGAACGAAATCAACTCACGCCTGTCCTATAAGTGGGGCAGTGTCATCCGATTTCTTAAACAATAAACATTACGCATGCGAGAAGTTCTTGCCTTTTATGGACAATTTAAAATTTGGTCTTAGCCCATTACATTGCTGGATTCGCATGTTTGAATTTATTCTGCATGTGGGTTACAAGTGTAATCTTAAAAAATTGAGAATATGTGAGCCAATTGATAAAAAATAAGTTGCTGAAATAAAGAAGGTTATTCAAGACTTATTATGGCAGCAACTTGCCCTTAAAGTTGATCAACCAAAGATTGGAGGATTTGGCAGCACAATTGATGGGAATACAGCTCGACGTGCTTTTGGTGATCCTAAATTATTTTCTAATATTACTGGCATTGACGAGCAACTCATAAGCAATTTGGGAATGGTGCTAATATGCCTGTCATGCTAATACACATTAAAAAAATTTAAAGAGTTTTCCCATAAAACTGCCGATATAATTATTGAAAAATACCCCTGGCTTCCTATGACTGCGACGGTGCACAAAATATTGGTACATTCCACAGATATTATTGAGAATACTGTCCTTCCTGTAGAATATATTGGTGAGGGCGCCGAAGCACGGAACAAATTGTATAAATCTGATCGGTTACATCATGCAAGCAAGTGCAGCAGAATTAATAATTTCTTTGATGTCTTCCACAGTGCAACGCAGATCCAATTAGATCTTCTGTAAACGTCGATAAAAGAATTCGAAGACAGAAAAAAGGTAAACTTCCAAACGAAGTATTGCATTTATTATTAAGCGAAAGCCCTCCTCTAGAAGACCCTGACGGCACTGAAGATGAATTTTTAAGCAATGTGGAATCACAATTAAATATTCTACTTGATAACAAAGAGCAAGAGGATTAAAATAGCTCAGGTGTGAAGAATATGATAAATAAATTTCGTTACATTCAGAACTAATTTTAAATTTGCATATTTCAGATCCCCTTCACTAAAACTGATTTTTCTTTGTGGAAGCCTTATTTTATTTACTAGATTTATGTTTGAAAATATATTTTTTTTGTTGTATGACATATTACATCCTTATTTTATAGTAAAATGTTAAAACAATTGTTCTTTACTTACTCTAGAAATTCAAAGGTGAATAAAAAAAAGGCGGTGTCACACCCATAATTTTTTTTTTAAATCTTCTTCCAATTACGTTTATCCAATAAAAAAAACAGAATCAAAATATCTTGCTTCGTTTGCGAGTTATTAATTTCCATCAAGAAAAGTGGTCGGCTGGACCATAGTGGAGCGTCTTAAACACGCGACCGGGTTATGGAAACTCAACACACACGTCTATGTGCGTGTGTGTGTCTGTGTATGTTTGCGCACTGGCTAGAGTAAAGCCCATACACGGATAAATGATCTGAGATTCGCTCTAATGGTAAACACACAAAGAATATATGACTTGGAAGAAAAGGGTAGGGTATGTCGAGTGCGACTACCGCTGCCCTGCCAATCTATCACTTCATTCGCAGAAGTGCTTGTGCACGCTGTTACAGCCAGGGTTGCCAATGTAAATTTATACATTTCCCCAAAAATCGGGATAAAATTCCCCAATTTGGGGACAAAAATCCGCTGATTCCCCACAAATTCCCCACACAGGTTTTTTTTAAATGAAAGTATAAAAAGCTGAGTATAACTCATATTAGTATTTTTAATTAATTAAAATAAAAACTCAAACAGTTAGCATTCATATTGTTTTCCATATTTTTGTGGATAGAATTTTGTTTGACGGGTTGAACTTGACGCTGCCGCCTAGTTTTTTTAATGCCTTCTCTTGCAGCCATAAATAATACAACAGTATCTGTATTCATTCGATTCCGGTTTTCCGTTTTCAAATTCTTAAGAACACTAAATTTGCGCTCGACCGATGCATTTGAAAAAGGCAGTATCAGCAACGACGAAATAACAATTTTCATATTTGGAAACAAGTATTCTCCCGCAGCGTTTTTCAGACGAAACACTTTACTCTAGTATCATTCAGCATCAATGTTATTTTGAAGTTCAAGCCCATGTTGACAAAAATCCAGCATTGCGTGAGCTCGCCATTCATCGTCTAATTTTTGTGCTGTCACAAATTTATAAAGGACAGGAAATCAAAAAATGTAAAAATCCCCGCATTTTCCCCGCATAATGCCAATCCCCAATAAATCACCAATCAACTTAAAATTCCCCGCACTTTGGGGAATTCCCCACAAATTGGCAACCCTGGTTACAGCATGCAAAGCAGTATGTATGTACGTATGTATGTATGTATGTATGTCTTCACTAAGCTGCCAAACGTTTGAGTAGGCGGAGTGCACGTATGTATGTATGGAGAGAGAGAGAGCAAGGGCTGCTGAAAGCCGGTGCGCTTGCGAACAAGAGAGAATACAAAAAGTGTCTGTGTATGTTTCAAGCCCGGCGCTTATTGTGACATACAATTATGTATGTACATATGTAAATCGGACAAACGCAAGGAAATAATGCTTGCACACTACACAGCTTGGATCGGAGTTATAATATTTGTGCATATATGTATGTATATACATATGTAGTATATATATATATATATATATATTAAAATATATATATTTTAATGGTTTCCACTTTTCACTATAATTGCACTTGCACTTGCGCTCACGAAAAACACACATGCATATCAAATGTTGTGGTGGCGCAGGTGTACCCAAACTTCCCCTTCCCGAAATTAAATATTATTTTATTTTTTTATTTAAATATTGTTTGCTACGTACTTTCCGTATCGTTTTCACTATCTGGGTCGATTTCAGGCAAAAGAAACCAATTTCCATTTGGTATTTTTTGGTATATTTTCTTGATTTTTCGGTTTTGAGAGAATTTAGTATACAGTCCGTATCCTTGTCGGACTGTAAGAGCGCCGAGTTAGTATTTCATCCTCTTTGCTTAGCATGTCATCGGGCAACCCCGATAAGAGTAAAGCTTGATTATCCGTGCCCTCTACTAGCGCCGCTAGAACTTCTATCAGCCCCCTTCGGCTCTTCGTGCATCCAGCACATCGACGATTCATTCGCAATCGAAAAGGGAAGTCCCCGCACGGTCCGCTAGCGTTTCGCCCGCTTCTGGTACCAGGCTTTAATTCAAATCCAAGCCTCTGATCTTACTCAGCCTCCGTCTGATTCTAAGACCAAGGTTCCTTCCGACCCAATCCCTCGACTACCAATTGTCACTCGCTATCAGGGAAGGATGGCACAAAATATAGTAGACACAGCGATGACAAAATTCATCGCCCCGACTGATCGTATCAGTCACTATGCGGCACGAGTCAACAAGCTTTCGGCTGATAGCCTGTTCCTATACACGTGCCAAGTCCGAAGGGACCAGATGCGTGCCTTGTGGGAAAAGGTCGAAAAAGAGTATGAGGCTTGCGCTTGCGTCATGTTTGAGGAGATGGCGGCAGAAGAGCTCCCTACAGTGTGCAGCTCAGTTAGGTGAGTAAATATCCAACGCATTCCAGGCGCTCACACCCCGTACACCCGTACAACCACAAGCCGTGCAATTTATGCCCACAGGGTGTCGATTACCACCGTGCGGCATCGAAGTTTTCGAAGGCGATTACACTCGCTGCCCTACCTTCCGGGATTTATTTACGGCTATCTACATCCAGAACCCGAGACTGTCGGAAGTTGAGAAATTATTCCATCTCAACTCCAAGACCAGCGGTGAAGCCCATGCAATTGTTTCAAAGTCTCCTTTGACAAATGAAGGGTTTCAGTCGGCTTGGTCCAACTTGACGGAGCGTTTCGAGAACAAACGGTTGTTCGTAAACAGTCAGCTGAGAATTTTGTTTAATTTGCCCGCCATTGGGCAAGAGTCGGGTTCCGCTATTCAGGAGCTGCAGAGCACTATTCAATGGTGTTTGACAGCCTTAGAGCACTCGAAGATGCGACATTTCAGACAACCAAAACGAATCTTTAACAAGTTAGAAAGCCACAGTCGAGTGTGCTTGACTGTGAGATACCCGCTAACCATTTTGAATAAAAGCAAAATATTGAGGTATTATTTTCAAAATATACCAAAAATACTAAAAATATATCAAATGGTATATTTGGTATATCGATATAGTACCACATTCCAAATATACCAGTGACGGCACACTATACCAGATCAGCCAAAGCATCTAAGACCCCTAGTAAGTAGGCGTTTTTTTAACAATTCGGAACAAATTTTTTTTTGGGAAAAATGTCCAACTTGGGCTGTGACCAGTGGTGTCATTTCTGCTTTTTTCCCGTCAGATCTGGGTTTTTTTTGAAGCGTGATTGCGGGAAGGATATGAAAACAGCGGGCAGCGGGCTTTTTGGCTTTTTCTGGCTTTTTGAGCAAATTTACGCAGCTTTTTTTTAGTTTACTTTTATTCAAATTTTAGAGACGTTTAAATTGAATTTAACGGCTGAAATGTTAAAAATGTATTCCTCTCGATAAAATATCGATATTTACTTATATCGAGTAACTTCCCCCCTAAACGATGCCAAAGGAATCTTATAAACAAAAAGTGAGAGATGTCTGGCTGCAGAGCACAGAATTCAAGGAGTGGATTAGGAAGGATCCTACAGACCTCACGCGGGTGTTTTGCAGCTATTGCAAGTGCAGCATAACTGTAAAATTAAGCGACTTGCGTGCACATGCTGCAACAAAAAAACACACGAGTGCTATGAAGGGCTTTGTGCAAAAAAATAAAATAAATTTTGCTAAAACGCCTTCAAAAACAATTGAGCAGGAGGTAGCGCTGTGCATATTTGTTGCTCAGCATAGCGCAATAGCCCCTATAAATCATTTAATTGACCTTTGTCAAAAAAAGTTTGATGACAGTAACACCGCGGCAAAAATAAAGATGCACCGCACAAAATGCACATACATAATTAAAAATGCATTGGCTCCCCACTTCAATGAAGAGCTTCGCAAGGACATTGAACTCCAAGTTTAGTTTACTTTTGGACGAATCCACAGACATTAGTGTCACAAAGTTACTTGATGAGTTAATAATATTTAAATATAAAGTTATGTGGATATATGTATATTATTTATAATCGTTTTTGTTTGGTTTGTGTTAATACATGTTAATATTATTAAAATTTAATGTTTAGGTGTGGTCATTAAGTACTTTTCTGTAGAAAAAGAAACAGTAGAGTCAACATTCTTAAGCTTAGTACAGCTAGAAGCTGGGGACGCATTGTCCATAGCAAACGGTCTCAAACAGAAGTTAAAGCGTTTAAGTCTTGATATAAAGAATTTAATTGGCATCGGAACAGATAACGCAAGTGTGATTATTGGAAGCAAGAACAGCGTTTACACAGAACTAAAGAAGGAGGCCCCATCTCTTATCTTAATCAAATGTGTTTGTCATTCGGTGCAACTGGCAGTAAACTACGCTTGTAAGCACTTTTTTCCAGATGATTTGGAATTTTTGATTTATGAAACTCATAATTGGTTTTTAAAAAGCTCAATTCGCCAGTCGCTATGTAAAAAATATATGTGTCTATTAATAATCGTTAAAAAAAATCTAGTTTCTACTAATTCCACGTGATTGTTTACCTATAGTAAGTGTTTGATACTTGTAGAAGTGATTGTCCCAAAAATATGTACAGTGGCGTGCAAGTCTGAGTACATGTTTGCAACTACTGACTTTGGGTTCGCATAAAAAAACTGATTAGTAAAGTAAATGAGTCAAAATTTTTTATGTTTATTCTTTGAATATTTATTAACAAAATCTTATACAAAATATACTAAAAAAATTTAATTGGTTTATTTAAGAAATAAAAAACAAAAAAACTCGCATGTACTCAGTTATGCTTATTTTGAACACTTTTCAAGAAACGTTTTTTTTTTAATACTTGGTCCAAAGACCGATATTTGTAATTGTGATATTTATTCATTCTGGTATATTTTCTACCAAATTTGGTATTATTTATTTTAGAATAGCTCTCCATTCTTGTTGGACACGTTGCTGCATCTCGCGCTAGCTTGCTGGTACTGATTCGTAGAGTCCCAATCATCTTCTCATTATCGACCACAAATTTTCGATCGGATTGAGATCAGGACTCTGTGCTGGCCACTCCTTTAACTTAAAATGTTGTTGTGCGATCCATTCCTTGAAGATTTTGGACGTGTGCTTTGAATCTCTATCTTGTTGAAATGTGATGTCTCTCTCGTTATATGCACATTTGTCAACAAAATCGCAAATATGGGTCTGCAAAATATCTAGAAAGTCTTTCTTTTGCATAGTATCATTTATTTTCTTAATTGGTTCAAAGCTCCACCGAGTAGAACAGCTCCAGACCGTGACATTTCCTCCTCAGTGTTTCGCATTTTCTTGTACGTGGCGTCCATGCAGCGACTCTTCAGGCTTCTTCCAACAATATTGTTTACAATCCGACTGGAATCGATTCAATTTCTTTTCATCAGACCATATAACTATTTTCCACTCTTCCAGTTCCCAAGTTTTATCCCAAGCCTGAAGTCCTATCACTTCTCATAGAGGCAAGCATCAATATTTTCCTATTCGAAGCTATGTGAACTCAATTAAAAGCTAAGAAATTAACCTATCCAGACAAAATCATTGTAAGTGAATCAATAGCTGAAGTCGATCTACATACATTTGGAAGAATCCGCGATCTTCATCTACAGGACACTGCAGACCATTAAGATTGCAATTTGCAAAAGAAACGGCTCAATTATTTGAAGACGAAGAAAAGTATTTCAAAGCTAAGATTGAAGTGTTGGATACCACGCCATCTAATGTGTCCGGTAAAGAAATTAAAATTAAACAAAGCTTGCAGTTGACCATGGTTGATGGGAAAAGTTGTAGTGCCCTAAGTCACACGTCATCTTCTAAGTGCTACATACGTGTGTGAGGCGAAGCCGACAGAGATGAACGATTTGGAAAATTGTCTGAAAAAGAAGGTTCATGAAGCACGCTATGAGTTTGGTTTATCTCCATTACGCTTGTTATTCGATTTTTTTTGATTTGCCGGGCGTGACAAAAATTTGATACAAACATAACAAATGCTGTCGAAAAAGAAAATTATAGCTCTATCTCTTATAGTCTCTGAGATCCAGTATTTCAAACGGACGGACGGACATGGCGAGATCGTCTCGGCTATTGACGCTGATCAAAAATATATATACTTTATAGGGTCGGAGATGCTTCCTTCTACCTGTTACATACATTTCCTGCCGGCACAAAGTTATAATACCCTTCTACCATATGGGTATATAAAAATATGCCAACTTAGCGCGCGTGCTTTCGGATGCAACAGCTGACTTTACAGCTGTTATGGTCAAAAGAGCTGTTAGATATACATGTTTTTGGTATGAGCCATAACAGTTTGATGTTCTGTTATTGCATTGACATTAACATTTTTCTAATTGGAACATTTTTCAAAAACGCCTAAATGCCAGCTAAAATGGAAAATGCCCCATAGTGCAGTGGCTTTATGTTTTAAGAACATGCAAGATTCCATAAAATAATTATTAAGCATACTTTACAAATGTTCTCACAATATATGGTCTCACACCTCTGTAAGATGTGTTAGCTGAAAAGTTTAATTTTGTCTGCCACCGGTTCTTGATACCAGTAACAATTTGTTGCCGCAATCTGTACTTGAAACAAATTGAGCTCGGAGAAGTGAATACCACGAATGTTCGTTGAGTACTGATTTTATTGTGGAATATGCAGGGTTTATATATACAATATCTTAGGAACTAATGTTTGTTTAGGTCAAAATCTTATCTGTTTATAGTTTACAATGGGTAGCCTGATAATCAATAGTTATCTCATAGTTTAATAGTCTGAACAGTTGTAAAATAGGATAACCTTATCTTATATCGCTTAAGTTTATGACGCATGCAGGTCAAATCATCCGTGCTGACAGATGGTGTGAAGTCGTAAATGCGCAGCGGTGCCTGTTTGTATAGGACTATCTGTTATCTATCTGCAGCGCACGATTTTCTGCTTGTCTCGAAATCGTACATCCTCCCGGCCGTTGAACGCAGTTTCAACCATCATCGATGTTAATGGTGAACGGCGGACTCGAAGTCGTATCAGTTTTCCTCATTGCCACCGCTGGTATCTGGACTTGCTGTGGTCTCTTGTCTCTGTTGTACCATTTTCTTACCCAGTGAATGGTCAATATTATTATGATGAATGTTAGGCCGATGTACATTGCGATGTGATGATGCTTGATCGTCTCAAGTCTATGTGGTAGTCTGAGTCTTCGGTTTGGTACAAGATCCCGTTGAAGATCCAGTAGTTCGGTATAACCAAATTTATTTGTTTTCCTGGAGGTAATATTTTGTCTTTTAATCGTTGTGTTGTTAACATCGATTTCTCCAAAACGGGCGTATGAGGTGAACGTCGATGTTTCTATACCAGTTTGACTGATTACTGTTATTAGGGAGTTGCGTATGGTGCATCCTGCCTTTGCTGTCAGTAGCCCCGTGTTGCGTAACCAGATATCTGATGTTCCATCGGTGCAAACAGCTGAGAGTTTTATTGGCGTCCTTGTCGCAAAAATCCATTGATTCCTTTTATGCATCTCTTGCCAAATGAACGTTTTATTTGTGATTTCCAGATGACATGAAGTGTCTGTTTTATTATGGAATAGTTGCATTTCGCAGCTCATTTCTGTGGAGAACATTGATTGCTTGCTGTGACAAATGAAATCATTTATCGATCTTGGACGACAATTTGCTATGTCTTCCGTCGTCATATCAACAAACTTATCTCGATAGTTGTTAATTGCAATGAATGGTGTTTTAATTTTGAACAGATGAAATCCATATATATTTGCAGCTGTGATCGGTATTAATTTGTATATGTCCAATACCTGTGCCGATATTAATGGTACTGTTATTTTTATAATCACATGATTATCTACTATGGTGCCTTCAGCTTGCATCAGTTTGTATGCCATGAGTATGTTTTCTTGGCTAATAGGTAGCATTTGATCAGGCTTCAAATGATCCCTTATTTGATTACATTGCTCCTTTAGTTGTCGTGGTGATAATAGAAGTGGGCTAATAGTGTTGTGGCGCACGTCTGTTAACACTTTGATGATTTCATTCTGCATTCGTTGTAAATTAGCAGCGAGCAACGTAAGTTGTGATGTCAGCGTGATGTACCAGTGATATTTATCTTGTATTATTGCATTCATTTGACTTTCAATTAGGTTGAGTCGTTTTGCGTATGCAATTTCATCTCGTTTCACTATGTTTATTGTTGAATCAACTAAGGATGTTTGGTTTTGTAATAACTCCAAAAGATGGTCTTCATTGTCCTTGACCTTTGATATTGTTTTCGACATGTCTTGTGCATATTGAGAATCTAATACACCAAATAGACTGCTTGCAATGTTTCCCACGATGTCCAATGGTGCTCGAACTTTCCGTGATTTGGCCAATAGCATATTTTCCATGATGAGTTCATTCTCTATGTGTCGGAAGTATTGGTACATTCCTTCACATGAGTGGGCGTCATTAAGTGTAGCGCACATTTCACCAATTTTTGTTGTTCCTTTTGAAAATGTAGCCATGTCACTCCAATATGGCTTGAGATCGAAGTAAGCCACTATGGTCCAGTCAGCCACTGCTAATTGGGTTGTACCAATTTTCTCGAAAAATATTCCTGGTTTTGATCCAAACTGAGTTATTTGAATCGATTGGGCCCAGGCTAATGGTAGTAATAATAGCATGACAATCATAACACTGGTTATCGAAGCGTGATTTGGTTGTTTCCTTTTTCTCATCTGTCGGTCTTCAACTGCTTTGTTTTCTTCTTCCACTTCATCTTCTTCAATTGGATGTTTGTCAGTGGGTTCTTCTTCATTAAATAGTGGAGCAACATGTTGAATCTCACGTTTAAAGATCCCTTTGGTCGTTTTAACTTCAACCACTCGTACAAAGTTGTCCTTCCCGTAGAAGACTCGAACAATTCTTCCCATGGGCCATTGTAATACCGGAACATTGTCTTCCTTTATTATTACTAAAGTGCCTTCCTTTATGTTTGCTGAGGATCTTCTCCATTTTTGACGTTGCTGCAACTGTTGTAAATACTCCTGCGACCATTGTTTCCAGAATGCATGTTTCAGTTTTGAAACGGCCTGCCATCGATTGCCTAACGTTTTGGTTGCTGCGATGGTTCACAATCAGCTTGTGCAGTTAGCGGCTCTCCAATTAGGAAGTGTCCAGGCGTTAGTGCTGTAACGTCATTTGGGTCATCGGACAGTGGTGTTAATGGTCGAGAGTTCAATATGGCCTCTATTTCGACTATAACTGTTTCCAGTTCTTCATAAGTAAGATCGGCTGTCGTCACATTTTTCAGTAATAAATGTTTTGCCGATTTTACTGCAGCTTCCCATAATCCTCCGAAGTGTGGTGCACGAGGTGGAATGAATTTAAATTGAACTCCCTTGTTGTTACACTCCTGGAGAATTTGGGTTTTCGCATTATCGGAGAATATAGCCTCCTGTAATTCCTGCAACTTGTTTTTTGCTCCCACAAAATTTGTTGCGTTGTCGCAGTGAAGAACTTGGCATTTCCCTCGCCGAGCAATGAAACGACGAAGTGCTGCCAAGAATGCCTCTGTTGTGAGATCACTAACCAGCTCGAGATGCACCGCTTTAGTCGCGAAACAGCAGAATATGGCAATGTAAGCTGTGCTAGGCTTCTTTCCTCTCACTTTGTAGTGGATTTTAAATGGTCCACAATAATCGACGCCAGAGTTGAAAAATGGTCGAGCTTGCGTTACTCTAAGTGGTGGCAGATTTCCCATGATCTGCTCCATTAATTTTGGCTTAGCTTTAGTGCACTTGACACAGGCTTTTACCGTGCTCCTAGCCATAGTTTTTCCTTTAAGAATCCAGAATTGCTGCCTTGATGTAGTCAATAGAGCCTGAGGTCCGCAATGCATGTTGTCCTTGTGTATTTGCACAAGAATCATCTTCACAACAGGGTCGTTGTATGGCAGAAGTATCGGATGTTTGGAGTCGAATGATATATTTGCCGCCTCCAGTCGACCTCCTACACGCAAAATTCCATTCTGATCTAAGAATGGTGATAGTGAGTTGATTGAACTGCCCTTTAGTGTCTCCCTTTGCCTCTTGAGATGTTTGATGTCATCTTTGAAGTCGATATTTTGAATGTTGCGGAAAACAATTTTTCGGGCTTCCATTATTTCTTCAAACTCAATGGTGTGGCTTATGTATTTCTTCTTACGTCGGAAGCGCATCATGTAAGCTATTACTCTGAGTAGCTTGTTAAACGAATTATTATGCTGTATTGTGTATATTATGTCCTCCTCTTTTGTGATAGTCATCACGGATGGTTGACTAACCTTTGGCGGATTCATAATTATTAATTCCTCGTTGGTAGCAATAAAAGGAGACGGCCATGTGGATGATGAACCATGTAGGAACATAGGGCCGTAGAACCACATGGCATGTTCCGCGAATTTTGAAGCTGTCATTCCTCTGGAGAGGACATCTGCTGCATTGTGTTCTGATGCAACATGTCTCCACTGTTTTGGTATGGATAGCTCATGTATTGTTGCAACTCTAGTGGCAACGAATTTATCTCGAATGGATGATGAGCAATTAATCCATGACAGTACAATCCGTGAATCAGACCAGTAATATGTGGATGCATTTTTCATGGCCAAGTCTTCCTTTATTTTGGAAGTCAACTGTGCTCCTAATACAGCAGCCTTAAGTTCCAGACGTGGTAGAGTTATTGTATTAATTGGTGCTAAGTGAGATTTTGCACATAATAACTGGATCGTTCTTCGCTTGTCCTTATATGTTGCTCGGATGTATACAGCAGCTCCATATGCTTTCTCCGAGGCATCAACAAATGTGTGGATTTCTGCCGTCACAGGTGTTTTTCCTGAGTATACGTGACGTGGTACTTTTATGGTGTTCAGAACCTTTAGCTCCTCCCTGTAGCGTTTCCATTCCTCCTGAAGATGAGCCGGCAGATCGTCTTTGTACCCATAACCCTCCTTTGTGAGGTGTTGCATGAAAATTTTTGCTTTCATTACAACTGGGGAAAATAAACCAAGAGGATCAAATATCCTAAAGATTTCAGACACAACATCTCGTCTTGATATGTTGGCCTTTGTTGCTATCTCCGTTTTCCCACAAAGGTGATCTGTCGTTGGTGTCCAGGTGATTCCGAGGGTCTTAATCGTGTAGTCCTCATATGAAGTCTCCTCCAGTTGTACATTTGAAGTGATGTCTTCCCTCGGAACTCCTTGTAGAACTTGGTAATTGTTAGTACACCATTTTCTTAACTTGAATCCAGATTTTGCAGAAGTTTGTTAAGCTGTTGTTGCCTCTGTAGAGCTTCTGGTATAGTTTCGGCTCCGGTTAAGCAATCGTCTACATAGAAGTCGTTTTCCAATGCGGCAGCACCATTAGGTATTCCTTTCTGCCTTTTTGTGCTATGTGCTGCAAGCATTTTGTGGCTAAATATGGTGCAGCTTTTGTTCCATAGGTAACCGTTTTAATCTGTAGTACCGCAAATCCTCAGATGGATCATTGCGCCAAACAATTGTTTGGAAATATTGGTCCTCGGGTTTTATCCAGATTTGACGGTACATTTTCTCTATGTCCGCCGTGAAAACATATTTGTGAGTCCTAAATCGCAGCAAAATTGAAAATATAGAGTTTTGCACCGTAGGTCCTTTGTGCAGTAAGTCGTTGAGCGATTTTCCTGATGACGTAACTGCAGATGCATCGAAAACCACTCTTAATTTGGTTGTTGCACTTTCAGGTTTGAGC
This sequence comes from Drosophila nasuta, assembly GCF_023558535.2. Taxonomy (NCBI): domain Eukaryota; kingdom Metazoa; phylum Arthropoda; class Insecta; order Diptera; family Drosophilidae; genus Drosophila; species Drosophila nasuta. Next base: position 168,696 of record NW_026869488.1, read on the forward strand.
ACACAGTGATGTGGTATGAAGTACCGTGCTTTTGTTATTTCATTTGTGTGCATCTCCTTCATATGCCCAAGAGCTTCATATTCTTTCATGAAATCCACATAACTTGCCTTAGTTTGTGGATCTCGCAATAGCCGTTTTTCCAAAGAAAGGAATCGTCGTGTCGCAAGATCACGACTCTCCCCCAGGGCTGAAGCATTATCCATGAATGGGAGACTAACAATCGGTTTCTTATCAATTGCAGTCTGAATGTTCTGGAGAAAGTGCATTTCACATTGTTTCTCCAGTGGTGATAGACATGGTGTATCGGTTGAGAATGAATCCAGTTCCCAAAATTTCGTAATTTGTTGGTCTACCTTATCTTCTTCGGTTAGAGCTGCACAAGTAGTTGATCTTGATGAATTATGTTTTAATTTTCCAGCCACAATCCATCCTAGTTTGGTTTTCTGTAATCTTGGCAGTCCTTACCCAACGATAAATGCTTGTCCTGCATTATATCGTAGTAGTGTTCTGCTCCTAAGAGTAGATCAATCTTTCCTGCTTTGTCAAAGTTAGGATCTGCTAATTCAATATGCTTTGGAAGTTTCCAACGAGCAATATCAATTGACTGTCCTGGTTGATCTGCAACAATGTGAGGCAATACAATAGCCTCCAATCGAGAGTTGAAATTATTATGCTGTGATTTGAGCATAACATTAACACGTGCCTTCGATGTTTGTGTTCGTCCACCAATTCCATTTATTTGTAGCTCTGATTTTTTAACGTTGAGAGCTAATATATTTAATGCTCTTTCAGAGATTACATTGACTTGAGAACCTGAGTCAAGTAAGGCTCTGAATTCGGCCATTTGTCCATTATTGCCTTCAATAATAACTCGAGCAGTGGCTAAAAGTACATAATTGGTTTGTACTCCACTTGCTGATGCTGCTGTTTTGGAGTCAGGCTTCGATTCCAAATGTAGAAGAGTGTTATGCCTTTTATCGCATTTAAAACAATTTTTCTTCTGACATTCCTTTGCTGAATGATCGCGTTTGAAACATTTTACGCATAACTTGTTCCTTTGAACCCAATTCAATCGTTCAGCTGTTGTTTTCTTCAAAAATTCGTTGCACTTATACATAATGTGATTGGTTTTGTTACAGAAATAGCATGTATACTCTGTACCAATCTGAGCGCATGTGCCTTTTTTGGTGTGATTTATCTTATCACTGCCGGTAGCCTCCAATGTAAGGAACCGATGTTCCAAGAAGGTCAAAAACTGATCCAGTTTCTGCAGCTTCTTTGAGTCTACAACTGATTGTTCATATAACATATGAGTTTGACGATCCATTTCCTTGTCAAACTACATAACAGTATTGGATCCCAGTTTTCAGTTTGAATTCCAATGTTATTTAGTGCAGATAATGTTTCTTTGATATTATCATGCATTGCCTTTATAGACTTGCCATCATTTGTTATTGATGGTTGGTCTAATACTTTTTGTATTAATGCGTTACTTAGCACTCTTTTGTTGCTAAAACGCTCTTGTAGCATATTCCATGCTGTTTCATAATTTCCTTCGGTTAAGGATAGATGGCGTATTAAACGCTCAGCATCTCCAATGATGCTAGTTTTTAAGTACCACATCTTTTGAATGATGGGTAATGATGCTTCATGAATCATTTTCTTGAAGATGTCATGAAATTGTTGCCATTTTAAATAATCCCCATCAAATTTGGGAATTTCAACCTTCGGCAACGGCAATGAGGCATGCATTTGGGGTATGTTAGCAGGACGAGAGAAACTTTCGTCACATGTCATAGTTTGGACTCCTATGACGGCGTCTTCAGCTGATAAATATCTCCGGTCGCTATATCCAAGTTTTGCAGGATCCTCAAATTTTTATAAATTTCTATGTGGATCGTTGTTATCTTATTCCAATACTGATTTATGATTGGCATAAATCCTTGACGAGTTTCATTCGTCATTTTGTTCATGATGCGTTCCAAGCTATCCAGCAGAACCCTTTGTTCACGAATCATTGGCTCCAGTTCTGATTCTTCTTCACTGGAAGTAACCGATCCAGTATCCATTTGTATTGTGGATAATTGTTTATTAAATTCTCCTTTGTAGGATACAACCAAATCTCTTATTTGATTGAAGTAGTCATTTTTAAAGTAATTGTGCTCAATTTTAGCACCTTCTGTTTTACTTTTTATATTTAAATCCTCTTTAGAAAATGTTTCCCACAGCTTAACTAACTTCTCAATGCGTTTTTGGAAGTAGTCATGCTGTAGTTTTCGCTCAGGCGAGTCCTTTTGTAATTCCTTATTACGTTTTGGATCTCTTCGCCTGTTATTAATTGCCTGTCCAGCAATGCGCTGATATTCGATGATGCCATTTTTTATTTAAAGTAATACCTGACCCGTTGGAGGTATTTGTTTTGTCGCTTTGACAGGTTGTGCCTCTACTCACAACCAAATAGGCGGTCAAGGTATACTTTTAAATATTACGGCTATGGAGCTTGATTTTCTCCTTCTTTGTTTCTGCCAAGTTGACTATCCAGTGATGTCCAAGATCGCCAAGTTGATCAGTTGTTGGTTTTTAAATTGGTCGCCCAGTTGACCAATTATATGTGTAGGATTCTCCAAATTAATCCTGTGTCCAGAAGTCGGGGGTCACCAAATGTAAGATGTGTTAGCTGAAAAGTTTAATTTTGTCTGCCACCGGTTCTTGATACCAGTAACAATTTGTTGCCGCAATCTGTACTTGAAACAAATTGAGCTCGGAGAAGTGAATACCACGAATGTTCGTTGAGTACTGATTTTATTGTGGAATATGCAGGGTTTATATATACAATATCTTAAGAACTAATGTTTGTTTAGGTCAAAATCTTATCTGTTTATAGTTTACAATGGGTAGCCTGATAATCAATAGTTATCTCATAGTTTAATAGTCTGAACAGTTGTAAAATAGGATAACCTTATCTTATATCGCTTAAGTTTATGACGCATGCAGGTCAAATCATCCGTGCTGACAGATGGTGTGAAGTCGTAAATGCGCAGCGGTGCCTGTTTGTATAGGACTATCTGTTATCTATCTGCAGCGCACGATTTTCTGCTTCTCTCGAAATCGTACAACCTCCTTACTAGAGACTTTTTATACCCAATACCGTTGGATAGCGGGGGGTCTCAGAGTTGAGCACACTTGACGGTAGCATTCTTGTTTTTTGTGTTCTTGAATGATCAGCTTAAAAGTATGCAATATTTCGTTCTCCAATTACAAATTTGTATGACATATTTGCAGGTTTGTTTACATCAATTAAAAACGTAAACAGTAAATTTTATTTTTTCGCCTGTTGCAATTCTCAAGTGGTTCTGGACATTATCTCTCGATAGGACATTAATTCGCCGGTGTGACGCGCATAGTGTTCCACCCATCTAGTGCACATACATATGTATGTATCGGCGTATCAAGCGCGAGCTGGCTGAAGCGAGAGATTACCGACGGAAATGGAGTGGAGAAACAAGCAAAATTGTTTTTGTTTCGCATGCAAATCGAAGCCCATATGCACGGTGCTTATGGGCGCACTACCTATAAGCACAGGGCGGGCATATACAAAAACAAAAGTGCACTCAGGGTATAGGCGTTGAGCAGTGCTCAATGAGCACCCCTGATATAAGGATACCGATGTATTTACTTGAGTCAACAACATCCCATTGCCTCCATTGTTATTGGCCTCCATTGTTATATCCCTGTTCTCGTTGTCTTCTCGAGAATCCGCATCAAGCCGCCTGCGCGGCGGATAACGCCTTAATTTAAATTTTCGCATGTTTTCTTTTCAATTGAACTGTACCACAACATTTTTAACGAATATTTTTTGTGAGTTGTCGGTGTGACCACAAGCTGAATTCCAATATACCAATCGACAATTCAAGAAAAGCAACCCTAAAATTTGTTGTATTTATTTTAAACTATGTATGTGTCGAAGAATTACTGATCTAAATATGTTTAGTTTAAAGTTAAGGGGCTGTCCACTCTCAATGCGCACAACTTGCAACACGCACTCTGAGTTTTTTGGTCATCTGACGAAGCAAAACTCCTGAGGGTGCTTGCGGGGTCGGCCCCTTTTGCACTTGGGCAAACCCCCAGCCTTCGAGGAGATTCTGCAATTGTTGCTGGTATTGACACATTGCTGCGAGGACTGCGCAACTTAAATTTTCTCAGCCGTCATCTCGTCATTAGCGTTGAGCTGTTGCTGTTCTCGTCGATGTTCAACGATATCCTCGTAATTAAGACTGACGCCATCAAAGAGTACATACTTATCGACTAGCGGCTAACTCGCCGTCGGCACCATTGATTTGTGACGGTTGGATATGCGTATTTACCTGAAGCAGGCCATCCACAGGCGAGCATGTTGGCGAACATGTTGTGATCGACGAAAATGTTTTTGTGGATGATAGTGTTCGTCGTCAAATTTCGTGTTCGCCAAAATGCTCGCATGGAATTAAAATTATTCTATTTTGTCTATGTTGGCAACAACATGCTCGCCAATGGTTGGCAACGTTGTCACGATTATCATTTGCGTAATCGTTTAGTAGAGAAAACTCGTGTTTGCGCAGCGCAAAATGAGCAACAAATTTTTACAAGAATTCATATGTTGCCTGAGAAATCAGCCTGCTGTATGGCATGCAAAATGCGAGGCCTATAAAAATAAAAATTTATGAAATAAGGCACGGGAAGTGCTATTGAAGAAATATAAAGAAATCGATGAGGACGCCACAATAGACACAGTGAAAAAAAAGTTAACTCGTTGCGTGCGTCATATAGACGAGAATTGCAAAAAATAAGAAGTGAAAAATCTGGCGCTGGAATGGACGATGTGTACCAGCCGAACCTGTGGTACTCCAGCGAACTTTCATGACACAGAATCGTCGGTCGATGGAATCACCAGTTTTGATGACGCCAGGAAAATGAAACAGTAAGTATTTTAATAAAATTACAAGCAAGTTTATTGTGCATATTAAGAACATATTTTTATATTAAATTCGGTCATTCTTCCAAGGTACTGCTCCAATTGTGTTAAAATACTCGCAAAATTTATCACGAATTTTTTAACATTTTCTGGGCAATTGCCACCTCTCAACGGTTCCAAATCGTCCATTTGATGGTTGGAATGACTGCCTGCAAATTAATTGTCTGCATCTGCTGAATCTCGCAAATATACTGCGCCATTCTTCTTCGACAAATAGTTGTGCAAATAGCAACAACATAGAACAATCACAGAAGCCTTCTCCGGCTTTAAAGGGATAGTATTTAAAAGTATTCTAAATCTGTTGACCATAATGCCAAATGCATTTTCCACTATACGCCTAGCTCTTGCTTCATCAAATTTTGCGACAATGGAAAGGCGTCGTCCCCTTCTATGACATATGGCACTTCATATGAAGTATTTGGTATTTGGCGAGGCTTCGGAATGAATAGCGATTGGTCATCGTTGCGCCTTTAATATTCCGATTGTGCAAATACACCAGCATCTGATGGCCTGCCATTTGCTCCAACTTCCACACAAATAAATTCATATTGTGCGTTTACTATCGCCATCAGGACAATGCTGAACGTTTTTTTATAATTAAAATACAATGATCCTGATGATTTTCGTCTCTTAATATGCACATGGGATGGGATGGCTTTCATTCGTACAGAGTAAAGTTTCTGATTGCGGTCAACTTGGTGGCCGCCAGTGCGATCTCTGTCTACGAATGATTGCAAGTTGACACACAGCCTCCTCGTGGCACCTCCTGGGTAGCTATCTTAGCATCCGCTAGATAGCGAGCTAATGTGTGCAGCGAGTCATCCGGACGGTAAATGGTTGAGCGCAGGGTTTGGAACCCGCCTCGGAAAAAAGAAGCCCAAGGAAAACCAAAGCGAAAGCCTCGGAAAGGATCCCCCCTTATGTTGACGACCACCGCAAAATGAAAAAGGACTACGATTTAAGGATATGCACCTGGAATGTCCGAACCCTTAATTGGGAAGGTGCCTCTATCCAACTGGCGGATGCCCTCGAGAAATTAAAGGCTGACATTACCGCCATCCAGGAAATGAGATGGACAGGACAAGGTTGTTCCAAGCGAGCAAACTGTGATATTTACTACAGCTGCCATGCGGAGAGGCGCGAATTTGGATGCGGATTTGTAGTAAGCCGGAGACTTCGCCACCACGTCTCCAATTTCACCCCAGTGAGTGAACGGCTGGCTACAATCCGCGTCAAAGCTAGATTTTTTAATCTTAGCATAATTTGCGCGCACGCCCCGACGGAGGAGAAGGACGATGCTGTTAAGGATGCATTCTACGCGAGACTCGAGGACACATACGACCGCTGCCCAAACCACGACGTGAAGATCATCCTCGGGGACTTCAACGCAAAGATTGGGCGCGAACGCATCTTTGACCGCACCGTCGGTCAATTCAGCCTCCACGAGACCACCTCGAACAACGGTTTCAGGCTGATTGACTTCGCCACGGCGCGAAACATGGTAGTGAGTAGCACCAGATTTCGGCACCTCGACATCCACAAGGCCACATGGCTGTCCCCTGATCAGAAAACGCGAAACCAGATTGATCATGTTGTGATAGACGGAAGGCATGCCTCAAGCGTGATGGACGTGCGTACGTTCCGTGGAGTCAACATAGACTCGGACCACTATCTTGTCGCAGCCAAGATACGCATGCGGCTATGCCGAGCGAAAAACGTACGCCCCATCACGCAACGAAAGCTTGACGTCACTAGGCTGCGATCACAACGGACAGCAACAGCCTACTCCACTCACCTCTCGGACAGTGGTGTCATTTTTTTCTGAGCAAAAAAAGCTGGATCAACGAAAAAAAAAAGCTAAAAAAAGCGGAATACCAGAGAAAAAAAGTTAAGAAAAAAACTGATTTTTATAAGGCAATGTACTGCATGTTATTCACTAATAAACCCTCAGTTCCACTTAACATAAAATATATGGGTAATTCTCTAACGGATATCATTACAAAGAAAACAAAAAAAAAACAATAATGTACAAAAATTAAGATCTATATTATATTTAAGATGTCGTCAATATTATCATCATCATCAGTTGGATAAAATTTCTTGTCTTCAATTGTAGATAGGCAGCTGGGTGGTACATTATAGTTAAAACAGCACATATTGTGTCGACGCAGCCCGTACCTAAAATTTTAAGTAAATTAATTTATAATTTGAAGATACAAATAAATTAAAATATGGACCTTATACTCAGTATAGCGTTTAACGTTTCAACGCTCATGCTATTTCGAATTTTCGTTTTTATTAAATTGACTTGGCTGAACACCCGCTCGACGTCGGCATTCGACCAAGGCAGGGACTGCATTTGCAGAGCAACTGAAGCCAATTCCTGAAAACGGCAGTTTCCGCCAGAATCCCGATATTTAAGAACTTCAGCCCAGAACTTAACAGTATCATCGACATTTTCCCACTCTACCAGGGTTATGTCGTTGTACAGTCGTTCAATTTTATCTATATTAGGAGTACGAAAATACTCAAGGATTGGAGAGATTTGTTTCTTTTGAATTTTTAAAATATTTTCAACAGAGAATGCATCAATCTGTTTTAATATGTTAAAATTGTCCGGAAGCCTGAAATTAAATAAAAAATTATATACTACAAAATATAAATAAAAATAAAGATAATATTTACCTTTGCTTCAACTGTTTGGCTAGCTCTACTACAAAACCGGAACAGCACTCTCTTATTTCCATTTCTTCGACGGATTCTATATTCATTGATTTGACTTCTTTTCAAAATCGTAGCCGAGGCCTAAATCGCTTTTGACGTGCTTTTCGAAGTCATCGTCGTTAATAATGTCAACATCAATATCAGGAGGAATTATTTTCTGTCGCAATGCTCTGATAGAGAGTATAAGATCACTTAAAAGCATCGTCGCATTAGCCGAATTACTTTGGAAGCACAAGTTAATTTTTGCATGTCCTGCAATATAGGCTTTAAAAATACCAAGTACAAATAGTTTTTTTTGTCGCAGAAAGATTCGTACAGGATTTTTGCGGTTTTGCATTTTTCACTCATAGCAGCAATTCCAAAGTGAGTTTTCAGTTCATGCCATTGGTCTAAAATTCGAGTTACTGCCATTTCAATGGATAACCATCTAGTATCACAAACCCTTGGAATTTTAAGGGGGCCTTTAATTAAAAATATGCTAATTAATTTTGAATATTTACATATTTTTGGGACAATCACTTCTACAAGTATCAAACACTTACTATAGGTAAACAATCACGTGGAATTAGTAGAAACTAGACTTTTTTAACGATTTAGAAATATTAATACATAAAAAGATAGATATACACATATAAAACAGACATTCATTTCTACTAAAAATACCTTTTCGTTATTGATAGACTCATATATTTTTTTATATAGCGACTGGCGAATTGAACTTTTTGAAAACCAATTATGAGTTTCATAAATCAAAAATTCCAAATCATCCGGAAAGAAGTGCTTACAGGCGTAGTTTACTGCCAGTTGCACCGAATGACAAACACATTTGATTAAGATAAGAGATGGGGCCTCCTTCTTTAGTTCTGTGTAAACGCTGTTCTTGCTTCCAATCATCACACTTGCGTTATCTGTTCCGATGCCAATTAAATTCTTTATATCAAGACTTAAACGCTTTAACTCCTGTTTGAGACCGTTTGCGATGGACAATGCGTCCCCAGCTTCTAGCTTTACTAAGCTTAAAAATGTTGACTCTACTGTTGCTTTTTTTACAGAAAAGTACTTAATGACCACACCTAAACATTAAATTTTAATAATATTAACATGTATTAACACAAACCAAATAAAAACGATTATAAATAATATACATATATACACATAACTTTATATTTGAATATTATTAACTCACCAAGTAACTTTGTGACACTAATGTCTGTGGATTCGTCCAAAAGTAAACTAAACTTGGAGCCACCAATGTCCTTGCGAAGCTCTTCATTGAAGTGGGGAGCCAATGCATTTTTAATTATGTATGTGCATTTTGTGCGGTGCATCTTTATTTTTGTCGCGGTGCTACTGTCATCAAACTTTTTTTGGCAAAGGTCACTTAAATGATTGACAGGGGTTATTGCGCTATGCTGAGCAACAAATAGGCACAGCGCTACCTCCTGCTCAATTGTTTTTGAAGGCGTTTTAGCAAAATTTATTTTATTTTTTTGCACAAAGCCCTCCATAGCACTGGTGTGTTTTTTTGTTGCAGCATGTGCACGCAAGTCACTTAATTTTGCAGTTATGCTGCACTTGCAATAGCTGAAAAACACCCGCGTGACGTCTGTAGGATCCTTCCTCATCCACTCCTTGAATTCGGTACTCTGCAGCCAGACATCTCTCACTTTTTGTTTATATGATTCCTTTGGCATCGTTAACTTGATATGCCGCAACCGAATTTCACAATATTAGTGATGCAAGAAGCTTAAAATTAGGGGTGAACTTTAAACTCAATTTTAACATCTCTAAAATTTGAATAAAAGTAAACTAAAAAAAAAAGCTGCGTAAATTTGCTCAAAAAGCCAGAATTCCCGCTGCCCGCTGTTTTCATATTTTTCCCGCAATCACGCTTCAAAAAAACCCAGATCTGACGGGAAAAAAGCGGAAATGACACCACTGCTCTCGGAACTGCTCCACCAACCAACCCTTCTTCCAGTTGACGCCGGCGGACTCTGGGCGCACATATCCCACTCCATGCGAGCTGCCGCTGAAACAGCCATTGGGTTCAAGCGCCCACCCACACGGAACCAATGGTATGACGAGGAGTGTCGCGTCGCAGCTGCGGCAAAAAACGCCGCCTACAGAAGAACGCTGCAGTCTGGCGCAACGCGAGCTACGTGTGAACGTTACAGGGAGAAAAGGAAGGAAGAGAGGCGGCTTTTTAGACGGAAAAAACGGGAGAAAGAAAAGCGAGAGTGCGAGGAACTCGAGGTGTTGCAGGACAGAAATGATGCTCGAAAATTTTACCAACAAGTCAACCGTCTGACACAAGGTTTCAAGACCGGAGCATCTAACTGTCGAGATGAAAACGGGAATCTGGTTACAGATACGCAGTGCACGCTGAGGTTATGGAGGGCGCATTTCTCCAAGCTGCTAGCAGGCGATGACGTCACCAATCCCGCCATTGGAGGAAGCAACCCGATACCACCAATCGACGACAATGTGGATATACCACTACCTAGCCATGACGAGGTCCGAGTTGCTATTATGCGACTCAAAACAACAAAGCAGCCGGTGCTGATGGACTGCCTGCAGAGTTGTTTAAAGCCGGCGACGAAGAGCTGATAAGGTGCATGCATCAGCTCTTCTGCAAAATATGGCTAGAAGAAAGCATGTCCAACGATTGGAATCTCAGCGTCCTTTGTCCTGTGCTGAAGAAAGGCGACCCAACGATATGCGCCAACTACCGGGGAATCAGCCTGATTGCCATCTCATATAAGGTCCTATCGAGCGTAATATGTGAACGACTGAAGCCGTATACCAGCACACTGATCAGACCTTATCAGTGCGGTTTCAGACCTGGTAAATCCACCATAGACCAGATCTTCACATTGCGCTAAATCCTTGAGAAAACCCACGAAAATGGAATTGACACACCATCTCTTTGTCGATTACAAAGCTGCATTCGATAGCCCGACAAGGGAACGCCTATATGCCACCATGTCTGAGTTGGTATTCCTGCAAAGCTGATACGTCTTTGCAGGATGACATTGAGCAGCACCATCAGCTCTGTCAAGGTAGGAACGAACCTCTCCGAACCTTTCAATACCGTTCGAGGTTTCAGACAAGGCGACCCCCTGTCGTGCAACCTCTTCAACTTTGTGATGGAAGGGGTCTTGCGGAAGGCCGGTGTGCATCGTGCTGGCACTATATTTTATAAAAGTATCCAGCTCCTTGCTTACGCGGATGATATTGACATCATTGGCCGCAGCAAGCGTGATGTCACTGCTGCATTTTCCGCTATCGAAAAAGAGTCAGCAAAAGTGGGTTTGGCGGTAAACGAGGGCAAGACGAAGTATATGCTGTCGACAAGCAGGAGGCGCGGCGACTAGACTCCCAGGTGGTAGCAGACAACTATATGTTCGAAGTGGTCAAGGAGTTCACATACCTTGGCACCGCCATCAACACCAAAAATGACGTCAGCCTGGAGATCAAGCGAAGAATCACACTTGCCAATAGGTGCTACTTTGGTCTGAGTAGGCAAATGTGCAATAGAGACCTCTCTCGCCGAACAAAATTAGCACTCTACAAGACACTCATCCTACCCGTGCTCTTATATGGCGCAGAAGCATGGGTAGTGTCAATGACAGATGCAGCAGCGCTTGGAGTGTTCGAGAGGAAAATTCTTCGCAAGATCTTCGGTCCCGTTCGGATTGGGGACGACTTTCGCATTCGGATGAACCACGAGCTGTACGAGTTGTACGACGACGTGGACGTGGTCCGGCGCATCACGATACAACGTCTGCGCTGGCTCGGACACGTTGTGCGTATGGATGAAGAATCTCCAGCTCAGAAGGTATTCGAAGCGAGAGTCGACTACGGGCGACGACGAAGGGGACGACCAAATCTTCGTTGGAAGGACCAAGTAGAGCAGGACCTTAATCTGCTGGGAATTTCCAATTGGAGGAGGCTTCGCAAAGAGCAGAGGCGCCTGGAGGGAGACGCTGAGGTCGGCCAAAACCCGAAATGGGTTGTAGTGCCACCTAATAATAATATGCACATGCTTTCCGTCAATAGCTCCTATGCAATTTATGAATTTCCATTGTTTCTCGAAATCATCAGCCGTTTCTTTCTATTCTTCTTAATTTCCTGGTATCTAAAATAATAATATATAATAGGGTAGAAGAGTATTATAACTTTGTGCCGACAGAAAATGTAACAGGTAGAAGGAGGCATCTCCGACCCTATAAAGTATATATATTCTTGATCAGCGTCAACAGCCGAGACGATATAGCTATGTCCGTCTGGGTGTCTGTGTGTCTGTCCGTATGAACACCTAGATCCCAGAGACTATAAGATAGAGCTATAATTTTTGTTCGAAAGCATTTGTTATGTTTGCACGCAGATCAAGTTTGTTTCAAATTTTTGCCACGCCCACTTCCGCCCCCGCAAATCGAAAAAATCGAATAACAAGCGCAATTTTAAAGCTAGAGCCTTCGAATTTTGGTATATACAATAATTACTATAGTAGTTATGATTCCTGAAAATTTGGTTGCGATCAGATTATTATCGAAGTTATCAAAGAAATACTTTTGTATGGGCAAAATCGCCCACTTACTAGGGGTCTTAGTTGCTTTGGCTGGTATATTGTGCTATATATGGTATATTTTGAATGCGGTACATTATTAATATACCAAATATACCATTTGGCATATTTTTAGTGTTTTTGCAGTAAAAATACCATAAAATATATTTCTTTTATTCGAAATGGATAGCGGGTATCTCACAGTCGAGTACACTCGACTGTAGCTTTCTTACTTGTTTTATTTACAGCGCACTCTGGGCCGGATTGCCGATTTGGTGGCATTAAATCGAATATTGCATTTATCGAGCTGAAACTTGGCATACTTCAATAACAGACCACTCTAAATATTTAAGTACACTTCCAAGTAAGTTTCACCACGCCTACTCTAACTGCCCATATAGACATCATGACGTATACGTGATATTTTATTTTAATTTGTTTTTTACTTTTTCATCAGAGCATGCAAATAACTGTCGACCGTTTCTCGTTGTTCGCAAATACATATGTGTCTCTCCTCACTCTTTACGAAAAGACTCAGAGAGCAACCGTTTCGTGAATTCTCGAATGAGCTCGCTCGCGCTAAGAGCGAAACCATTTTTTTCTATTCTGTTTTGTTTCGGTTGTTCCAAGACCGTTTTGTCGTGTTCAGTGAAGAAAAAAGTCTTTTGCGTATGTATTGGTATACATTCACACGTATAGGCAAGCAAATCGTTAAACGTTTAATTGCGATCGTGAATTGAGTGTGTGAAGTTGCGAAATAATTGTTGTAAAATGAGAAGAGATATGAATAAAAATGTGCACAAATTCTTTAAATTAAATTTGGACAAGAACAAATCAATTTGTAATGTTTGCGGTATTAAATTGTCCGGTAATCATTCCACAAATTTAATTCTGGATATACAAAGTTAACACAATGCGAAGAAAAACGAAGAATATCATATCAAACGAGTGAAAAAGCAATTGTTTCTTCTTTGATCAAAATTGTAACCAGAGGCGGAAAACCATTCAAATTTCTATACAGTTCAATGAAATAATGGATCTAATGTATGTATAATGCACTTGGAATGAACCCTGTAACGTCGAGAAATATTATGAATTTTGTGTCAGTCAAAGAGCAGTTTGTCAAGGAAAATATAAGGGCACTTGCGAAGGGAAAGCTGGAAAGCAAATGATCCACGCAAGCCTGGCTAAAACCGAGATTGTTGTGAAGACCTTGGGCATGATTGAGCTCGGGGAATCTCACACTGGAATATATATGAAGAATAAAATTCTAGAAATCTTAGATGATTATGGCATATCACTTGATCAGATCTACAGGTAAAGATTGAATTATATTCAATTCTTAAAATATGTGATATTTTTTTTTTAAATTTCATATTCATGTACACAGCACTACGTCTGATAATGGGCGAAACATGATAAAAGCCGTCCAGGTATTAAATGATGCGAAGATGAAGAAGACATAGAAAGAGAGAATCTTCTGAATGAACTGGATTCTATTGAACTGGCTAATATACACCTAGTGAGATGTGCAGCACACACTCTGCAACTGTGCGTATTTGATGTAAATAAAACAAAGGAGATCGCCGATAAAATAAGTGCCTGTCGCACATTATGCAAATCGCTGCGCACACAAACATATAGGTAATATATAAGTTATACATATGTATATAAAAATTAATTTTTGTATATAACGTATTTATTTCAACGTATTTAATGCTAAAGAAATGATTGGACTTAAAGGATTTCCTGGCAACGCAGTCTAATATTTGTGTAGAGGCCGATCGGGATTGGATCGAGACGTACATTGACGCTTTCATTGACACATACCAGGCAACTTTAAAGCTACAAGAATGGATGGAACTTAAATTGAAATGCGAGAATAGCTACAATTTAATTTAAAAAAAACTATTGGCACAGATAAAAACAAGTAAGAAAGTTACAGTCGAGTGTGCTCGACTGTGAGATACCCGCTACCCATTTTTTAATAAAGGCAAAATATTGCGGTATCATTTTTAAAATATACCGAAAATACTAACAAAAATACTAAAAATATACCAAATGGTATATTTGGTATATATAGTATATGGTATATTGGTATGATATAGTACCGCATTCAAAATATACCATAGACGGCACAATGTACCAGATTGTCGGCCAAAGCAACTCAGACCCCTAGTAAGTAGGCGTTTTTGCTCATACAAAAGTATTTAATAACTTCCACAATTTAAATTAAATTAAATTAAATTAAAATTACGCTTGTTATTCGATTTTTTTGATTTGCGGGGGCGGAAGTGGGCGTGGCAAAAATTTGAAACAAACTTGATCTGCGTGCAAACATAACAAATGCTGTCGAAAAAAAATTATAGCTCTATCTCTTATAGTCTCTGAGATCCAGTGTTTCATACGGACGGACGGACAGACACACAGACGGACAGACGGACATGGCTATATCGTCTCGGCTGTTGACGCTGATCAAGAATATATATACTTTATAGGGTCGGAGATGCCTCCTTCTACCTGTTACATACATTTCCTGCCGGCACAAAGTTATAATACCCTTCTACCCTATGGGTAGCGGGTATAATAAGAGAGACAAAATTGTTAGAAAATGATGCATTGTTGGCAGCGATTTACATGGATCCTCGGGTAAATTATATGTTGTCGAACTATCAAAAATCGTTAGCAAAGGCTAATTTGAAAAAACAGCTTTTCGTTTATATGAATTGAGAGAAGTAAGCTGTATGTCGTAGAATGTTTGAAATTTGGGTCCTGTTATGTTTATGTTGTAGTTTTGAGAAACTAATTAAAATTGTCTTCGTCAAAAACTAATACTTGTACTAAACTAAAATCCAAAAAACATTTCATACTTATTGTCGCTTTATTATTTAAGGCACAAACACGAAACGTTCCAGCGCTCGAGACTCCTGTGCAAGAAGAGATGCTAGCTTCCCCTGTCTTGTCAGTTCTTTCAACCGCATACTCATCTGAAGAAAAGTCGCTGTTCTCGGCATTTTTGGACGATTTGTAGACAGTTTCAGAAAGCAAAAAAGATCCTGTTTCTACAAAACTTGCCAAAATTTATGCTGACATCGAAAACTTCGACGTAACATTTGGTCGCTTGCCATTAAATTCAAATACATTGGAATTTTTTTAATGATTTTCAATTTAAGATTCTGCATATAAGTGCACTAGCGCAGGTTGCGCTGGCTACACCTGCAACGCAAGTGTCCGTCGAACGGGCATTCTCAGCCCTACACTTTATATTAAGTGAGCGAAGAAGTTCGATTAGTGCAGAAAATCTAAACTCCTTACTAGTTGTAGAGCTTAACACATAATATGTTACAAAAAATATATATAATATATATAGAAATACAAAAAAAAAATTTTAAAACAACATTGTCTGAAATTTTATTTTTCTTTTTAATAACATTTTGTTATATGGAATCTAAATGAAACTTGTTAACAAAAATATTTGAAAATAAAATTAAATTGTTCTATAAATCAAATTGTTTCCTTGCATATGTAGTGGTATACATTCACAAGCGATCGTTTTGCATACGAAATATATTAATTGCAACAACAACGAAAGTAAATGTGAAGACCGTTTGCGTTGAGTTTTTCGGACAATTACGCACTGCTCATTGGACGACCGAAATAAAAAGAGCTCAACTAAAAGCGCTCAACAGAAAACAAATGAAGACAGCAAAACTCTCTTGCTCAGAGCGAGAGCGAGAGAGTATGAACTTTTTCGGTTGTGCTCGCAACGAGGGCACAAGAAAAATAACGGTCGATAGTTATTTGCAAGCTATGTTTTTCATCTATTTGACCAAATATAAATTTAGCCAGCACGAAAGAGAGGCGCCCACTGTCGATCCACACGTCCAGCAACGTGGCATGACAGAACTCAAGCACTTCTGAAAAATTAAAGCATCGGAAAAGCCGCCAAAAGCCGCAAACCGGACTGTTATTAAAATTTAATATGAAGATTAATATATATACATTACACACCGCAGAAATACACGGAAATAGAGAAGACGAACACTTTTGTTTTCTTGGGACAACACAAAACAGTACACATATGTATATAACGTTTAACAAATTATCACACAAACTGTGTTTATTATTCTTAATTTTCATACCTCCAACATCAATATCCATTTTACAAAGTATACAATTTTTCTTTCGTTTGGATTTGCCAAGCGCACAAAGTCACCAAAAGTCTCCCACCAATTTGTTCAATCACTTGACTTTAAAAATCTATAAAAATTGCAAGTTTGCATTTTTAACAAAAATATTTATTGATACTTTCTATCTAGAGTATTTAGTTTAAATGTATAAAATAAAAATTAGAATTTTCTTCCGTAAAATTTTGGACTTTATACCACCGAATCGGCAATCCGGCCCAGTGTGCGACATTTTTATTTTTCACAAATTTGTTAATTTCACAATAGGCCGCCAATTTTGAATTAGTGGTGTGCAAACAAGTAAAATATTGTATAATCAAATCGATAGTAGCATCGATAAGCAATTGAAATGTGATAAATGGCGGTTCTAATTCGAATAAATCAAAATTGTTTTCAGGCCTATTTCGGCATAATTGCAGGTTTGTTTACATAAATAAAAACGTAAACAGTAAATTTTACTTATGTATTTACCTGTTGCAATTCTCAAGTGGTTCTAGTTTCGGTTTGCTTGAAGCCTCTCTAGTGGTTGTCACTGACATGAACGATGGATCAGTAGCTGGAGGTGATGCCTCAGGTTCTGGGTCCGCTTTTTGCGTACCAGTCGTTGTGCCAAACCGAACTCAATGCTCCAAAGCCTACAGACAGATGCAGGAGCTCACTCCATTCATTATCCAATGAAAACGTCGACGGCTACAATAACTTCCGAGAGGCTAGAGGCTCTTAAAAAAAAGGTCACAAGGATCGAAAAGCGCCTCTAAATTAATCCTCCACATTCACCAATTCATGTAAAACTATATATATAGATGCGTCATTTCAGACAACCAAAACGTATCTTTAACAAGTTAGAAAGCTACACTCGAGTGTGCTCGACTGTGAGATGCCCGCTAACCATTTTGAATAAAAGCAAAATATTGCGGTATTATTTTCAAAATATACCGAAAATACTACAAAAATACTAAAAATATATCAAATGATATATTCCTGAAAATTTGGTTGCGATCAGATAAAATTGTCCAAGTTATTAAAGAAATACTTTTGTACGTGTTTGTATGTATGTTTGGTGTATGAGAAGTTTTGCAACGAAGATTTTTGTTTTTTTACTCTAATTATTTATTTAAAATCTGTCTGTTTGGATAATAATTACATTTACGGAGGTAGCCTTGTCGATTAGCTTCTTACAAGAGATGGTTGGTGGGGTACTAGTGGGCTAATCGTCATCCTCCATAGGCAGGTCGAGGGGGTGTTTTCTTCTAAGCCTCCTGACAGTTTGACTGTTGTCCAAGACGTTGATGGCCAGTACGTTTGGGTGGTTATGGAGCCTGATGATGTAATTCGTGCTCACTTTTCGGACTTCATTTATCACCCAGGGAACCCTGAGTACCTCGTGGATGGTGCTGTTGTCGTGATAGGGATGAGCGTTCGATGAATGTTGAATGAATGTTTCTGCAGTTTGATTTACTGGCAGTGCCCCAAAACTGGATGTCGTAGGTGCAGATTGGTTTGATAATGGTTTTATAAACGAGCAGTTTACGTTTGCTTCTAAGCTTGGAGCGTCTTCCGATGAGCCATTGGAATTGCTTCAGCCTGCTTTTTCTTCCGTAAAATGGGTGTGCGCCATGTTAGCCGCCTGTCGAGCGTCATGCTCAGGTATTTTGCCTTGGAATTTTTGGGAGTGTTATCGCCATTGAGGCTGACAGTTACCGTTGCGGAGTGCAAATGTAGTTTGCGTGGATTTCTCGTGGTTTGCCAAGATGTTCCTCCTCAGTAGCCAGGGCTCGATTGTGTTTAGCTGACTCTGTAGTATTTCCGACGCCTCCTGTGGAGTTCGTGCAGTGGCGAGGAAGGCTGTGTCATCGGCGTATGTGACAACCGTTGGGTTGTCGTTGACAATTGTGTACAACGTGTAGTAGAGAGTGCCTAGAACGCTGCCTTGTGGTACCCCGGTTTGGATTCCTTTCGTGGTGGATCGCGCATTTCCGCATCTAACGTAAAAGTATCTGTTGTCAAGGTAATATTGAAGCAATACGTAGTGGGGTTGAGCTTCTCTTTAGTTTGAGCAGTAGCTCTGGGTGCCAGACTCTGTCGAAGGCTTGCTTCACGTCAAGCATTACGGCGCAGCAGTACTTCTTCTCCTCGAATGGGATCTCCAGGCATTGGCCAAGAACTCCTCGAAAGAGCTCTGCCTGAGCTTCAAAAGCTCATCCTTTAGCTGCATTGCGGCTCTATGGAACGCTTTTTTGTCTCATGTATTTCTGGACAGGACGCTTTGCAGGCTTGCAGTCTCGTGCTCCTCTTGATCATCTTTGGATGTGCAGTTTTTCTGAATTCAGGGAGGTTCAAGCGCAGTTCCACTGCGCTGTGGTCGGTCTTCTCCGCGTTAGAAGAGCACTAAACTTTGGTATTATCAAATCCATTGGAGAAGGCCATGTCAAAGATGTCGGGATGTTTGGTCGGATGCGTTCGCCAGTAGGTTGCCTCTGCTGTGGTGTGGCATACGATGCACCTGCGCTAGATGCACCTAAGAAGTGCTAGATGCACCTAAGCTAGATGCACCCAAGTGCTCCACCATCGGAGCTTTGCGATGAGATCACCCCCAATTAGGAATCTGTTGCCCATGCTGCTCAGCAGAAGATCAAAGTGCCTTTCGGACACTGTCTGGGGGGAGGTAGACCGCGGCGACTGTAAGGTCTCCTTGGCACATTTCACCCAGTCTTCCTGTTAGGTACTAAGCTCGTTGTACTTTACGCCCGCCTTAATAATTATTGCCGCTCTGCCAAGATCTCTGCCGCTGGGGTGGTCAGCATGCATGGCGTCATATCCGTGAAGTCGAAGGTATGATCTACTAGAGATGTGAGTTTCGGAGATGAGCAGTATGTCTATGTTGTGTGTGTGGATAAAGTGTGCCACATCTGGTCTACTTTTAATCAGGCCGTTAGCATATTTAATCCCGTTTGCATAGTGATTTGCAAACGGTAGCAAACATTTGGGTCATTTGGCTCATAACCCTCTCCATCATGCGCTCGAACATGGCTTTCATTGTGGCCATTGCCGCGTCCAGTGGATTGCGTGGTGGGATTGAATTGGCGTTGGGATGTGGGATGGTGTCTTGTGGGGCATCGTTTCTTGCTGTATTGTCATAGCTAACATTGGGATCGCTCCTGCTTACGTTGGGGTCGATCCTGCTAAAGTGGTTGGTAATGTGAGGCTGCCTACTTATAGGCTGGGCATGAGGCTGTTGAGTTTACTAGCGTTGTTTTTATACCCGCTATCCATAAGGGTAGAAGGGTATTATAACTTTGTGCCGGCAGGAAATGTATGTAACAGGTAGAAGAAGGCTTCTTGATCAGCATCAACAGCCGAGACGATCTAGCCATGTCCGTCTGTCTGTGTGTCTGTCCGTATGAAACACCTAGATCTCAGAGACTATAAGAAAAAGAGCTCTTTTTTTCGACAGCATTTGTTATGTTTGGACGCAGATCAAGTTTGTTTCAAATTGTTACCACGCCCATTCCCGCCCCCGCAAATCAACAAAAAGCGTAATATATACAATACAATATTGTGACGCTTCATACAGCGCCACAAAAATAAACAATAGCCCAAAACGTATATACCAGAGTTTTTCTTTCATACATGGTCACTCACCCAGCTGTGCTGAGTTAACAGCGAAAGTACAACGCAAAGAGAGATTACAGAGCATGCGCAACGCAAATATGAGCCAAGCAAGTTAACAGAGCATGCGCAACGCAAATATGAGCCTAGCAAGTTGACAGCGCATGTGCAACGCAAAGGGAGTTAACAGCGCAAGTGCAACGCAAAGCGAGTTAACAGCGCATGCACAAATTTAGGAAAAGAAAGTAAAAGCGAGTTGGCAGAGCCAAGACCTTGACCTAGATAAAAAGGCGAGAGTATTAGGAGCGGATCTCTCACTCTGATAAGAACTTGCCAGTGCGTAACACTTTTACCCGCGAGAGTCATAAAGAAAAAGTCTAGAGCCACGTGCCAAGTATACATCGAACAGTTCCATCACGCAACACACGAATACTTTAAAGGTACGTTCATGCTGAACGCTTGATACCCATTTACACTTTAATTATTCCCTTTTGCTCCCCGTTCAACACATGCGATTACGCATAGCCATTAGCATAGTCATTGTATTAACCCCCTTCGAGTGCGACAACGCACTAACACAACCACACTAACGATATACGCTAGATATTGTTTTTCTTTTCGCCGCGTCTTTCGCTCGTCGTTGTTTACCTTTTCACACAACGCACATATTTTTCCCCGTTCACCGTAGTAGTGTGATTACAGATTACTACAGTCGACGCTGAAAAGTGTGTACAGTGTGACTGTGCCAGTGTGATCACACGCCAGCATTTGTCTCACTCATACTGTGTGCCTCGTCTTTTCCCGTAGTGCTTGTGCAAAGCAAAGTGCCCGTTCGCGGTAACAGTAGTACAGTCAACACTGTAATAGTGTGTATAGTGCGGCCGTGTCAGTGTGATTACACACCAATACTCGCCTCACCTACACCGTACATCCCGGTTACGATTCTCCGCGAGGTATACCTAACTCCCGCTAGCCGTAATAGTGTGACTACAAACTATTATAGTCGGCGCCGGAACAGTGTGTACGGTGTGATTGGGCAGTGTGATTACACACTCACAACCATTTCACCCACGCCGCGTGCTACGATTCATACTATTCGTACGAACCCCGGTTTCTTCCCGTTAGCTGTAGTAGTGTGACTACAAACTACTACAGTCGACGCCGGAACAGCGTGTACAGTGTAATTGGGACAGTGTGATTACACACTCATAACCATTTCACCCACGCCGCGTGCCCCGTTTTTCATACCATTTGCACAAAACCCCAGTTTCTTCCCGTTAGCTGTAGTAGTGTGACTACAAACTACTACAGTCGACGCCGGAACAGCGTGTACAGGGTAATTGGGCCAGTCTGATTACACACTCACAACCATTTCATCCACGCCGCGTGCCCCGTTTTCCATATTCTTCGCACGAACCACAACTCTTCCCGTTTAGCTGTAGTAGGGTGACTACAACCACTACAGTCGACGCCGAAAAGTGTGTACAGTGCTGCATAGTCGGTGTGCTTCACACTGACTTCCGTGACAACTTCCTCCGTATAACAACCCTATCGACGTTGGACCCGAGAACAACCCCAGAAGCAGAAATATTTACATCATTGTTGACAAATCTGTTGCCAGAGAAATAACAAATAAAAAATAAACAACGTTACAAATTGAAAACTCCTGTCTTTTCTTTACATCTTGATCTCCATTTGCCTACGAAGATCGTCTCACACCTTGAGATACTCGACTTGTAGGGTTTCAGCAAACATAAATTTCTTATTTCGATCCCTGGACAGCGCTAGCTACCTCGGCGTTGTGACGGTTCGTTACAAGTGGCGCCCGAGCAGGGACCCTACAAGTCAAGTGGAACTTAGTTTCCGAGTGGCATAAAAACCCACTAGCAAGGTGTGATTTTGTAGTTTAAGTCGTTAAATTTCCGCGAGTGCTTCAAAGAAAAAAATAAATAATGAGTGATCAGAGAGCGACAGCGACGCATACTCACAGGAGATACCCAACCCTGGAGTTGGCGTGAAATGGATCTATTACCGTCGGCGCGATGAGCTAGAAGCATTGGCGCAAGAATTTAAGTTCTCAGTCGAAGGCAAGGTCGAGGACATGCGGAAGGCGTTCGGGTCACTAATTGCCAAAAGTAGACTTGGAAGGAAAGTCTGGGCTCGACTGGCCGAATTGAAAATGATATACACGCGACCGTGCACTCCACAACCCGACGCGCAAGCCACCACCTCGGGCTTGAGCCAGCAGTTTTTACACGCCCCACCGGTTACCCTGCCCAAGACGGAAGCACGTACGACGTCTCACGCCCCGGTGTTAACTTCTACCCCTGCCACTTCAAGTCTATACAGGCCAATTCTCCCGGCACTCGTCAGCGAACCCCAGCCGAACCCGATCACCGCCAATCCAAGCCATGGACCATACGGCACTCACCTGGATCGAATTCGGAAATGGGGAATCCAATTCGACGGTCAGGGTGATCCGTTGGCTTTTGTCGAGGCATTGGAGGAACGGGCTCAGGCATATGGGATCTCGGTCGATGCATTGTTCCGAACCAGTGGGCTGAGCGCAGTCCCTTGGTCGGAGTTCCGTAAGAAATTTCTCGCGTTTTTCTTGCCCACGCGGTATTTTGAAAGGTTAGGAGATAACATCCGCGAGCGTAAACAGCGAGAAAACGAATCCTTCAAGGATTTCGTAACGGAGATTCGGTTCCTCAAGCACCATGCTGATTACAGTACGATGTAAGAGTTGGACCGAATCTACGACAACGCCCGCCCCGAATACCAGTACTACGCCCGCCGACACGAGATCACAAGTCTTCCCCAACTGATCCAGTTGGCCACGGAGTTCGAATACATCCAGGATCGAATCCAGCCACGGACCTCACTGGCGACGGCGACTGCCATTTCACTCCCGGCACCGGCCCGCCGCGAGGCATATCCGCCAACACAGACTCCACCGACGTGGCATAACCCTTTCCGAGGACCACCCGAGGACAGGCCCCGCCAACCACCAGTTCGGAACACTCCCACAGGACAAACTTCAGTGCCGGATGTAGCCCGGGTTTGCCGACCATGCGCGGAACCAGGACATGTACAGGCAGCATGTCAGAATCCTGCCGTGATATTCTGTTGGGACTGCGGCAAACGAGACATACGCACGATCCATTGCTGTCGGAACAACGGGACGGGAAACGGTCATCGCCCTCTACCCCGGTGGGAGGAGCAGAGGACGATAGACACCACGACCCGCCAGTAACCCCCACGATGCATCTAACCGGTGGGAGAATCGTGGCCAGGATCCAGATCGAAGGCATGCCCACCGAGGGAACTGTGGATACCGGTGCCACCACGAGTTTCATCAATGAAGAGTTGGCCGCACGACTTAGCACCCCCGAGAACACATTGGCTAGGGATTCGCGAATTCGTCTCGCCGACGGCTCCGTTCGGGAGGTCACGAAGACGCTCACAGCGCGAGTTATATATGTTTGACATATATATACATGAGTTGTATTTCAATAAATAAGAATGTACACAGTGTCGTAGAGTTGAACTGGTTTATTCAGAGAATTGATACAAACTGAAGTTAAGCTGTGCAAGAAGTGCTATTTTATACTTGGATGTTGGCGGCAGCCAAACCGTCTGAGTTGTTTATAATTACGTTAGCATATTCTGACTTTAGAGTGCAAGCTTGGTTGTTTATGTTTACGTTAAAGAAGCTAGCAGTCCCAGTTTGGGTTATTAGTTTATAGTGGAAGCTTGAATGTTTATGTTTACATAATTGACGATCGCAATCCCGATCTAATGGAATGCTTTGTATGTGTTAGTGTTGGGTAAGTGGTAAGTGGTGACAAATGAGATGGGGAAGTGGTAAGTGGTGACAAATGTATAACTCCTCCATCGCCAGAATTTGAATTCTCCTGAATTCTTTTAAAATTAACATGAATATTATTAGGTCTTAATTTTATACACAAGTAAAATATTAATATTAATATAATAATTGCAAATGTAATTGAAATGCCATAACTTATTTTTTATGAAATTTTAACTCTGTGATTTCTTGTAAGTTTTCAAAGTTCTGTATTGAGAAGTGTTCAAAGTTTATTGTGTTTTTATAAGATTGGTTCAATAAGTTTGTTGGGTAAAAAAATCTATCTATCAGATAATATTTGAATTTTACAGTTAACAAATTGTATTAAGTAGTTTCCATTTAATGTAATATTTCTTTGATCGCAATTTTGTTTTAATTTTTCGTTTTACTGTTTCTTACAATTATTGTTTCATCATCTATTTGTTCTATACTGTATTTATTGTTGAATTTGAATTTACAATTGTTGTTTATTGTGCAGCTTTTACTTAATGTTAGTTCCCTTAAAATTACATTTTCTTTATAATCGTATATTTTATTACAAATTTGAGTAATTAGTAAATTTTCTTGATCAATTTGAATATTGTTGCTGTTAGGTATTGCAGTTATGAGTTTGATGTCTGTTTTTATAAAGTTTTTGGGTAGCTTGATTGCCATGACAATTGCGTTGTTTTTGTATTTTAATATGCCCATTCTGATTAATTTAATTTTATAAAAATCTATTTTAAATTTATTTATTTCGTCTTTTGATAATATTTCTGGTAAAATATATTGTTTTTGCTGATGCAATGGTTTCTTGAATATAATTTAATTTTTCTTCAATATTTTTAAAGTTCTCATTTGATCATTGAATAATATGTTTTTATTGTTTCTTTTGTTTGGTTATTCATTTTGGCTGAAAGAAGTTCTATCATATTTCTGTCTTGATGGCTTATGCCTGCTAGTGTGTTAATAGTATTATTAAAATGGTTGTTAATGTGAATTTGTTGGTTTAAGTAAGTGATTGCATTGTGATTATTTTGATCTATTATATTTAAGTGTTCTATAATTTCTTCCCTGTCCTCATTGTTCATAATGCCAAATAGCCATTTATGTACGGTGCCTATTCCATTAAAAATACCTCTTTCTGTTCGTGTTGATGGAGTGATAGAACTTACTTTTGCCCTTAGTAATTCTATTTCATCAATTAATGTTTCCTTATTTGCTATTTCGATATTCTTTATATTGTCGTATATTTTATTGATTATTATTGTGATTTGATTAATGTCAATAATGTGCAAAATTATAATAGTTTCATTTACAATTTCTGTAGAATACATATGTATAGGGACATATCCTGCCTCCTCTTGAATTGGAACCACATGCAGTCTAGCATGTGTCATTGATAAAATCATTAAAGTGATTAATAAAATATTCTGAAAGTGCGAGTAAAAGAAAAAAAAATTTATATATATATATATGTATTTATTACTAAAACTGTTAATGTATATGTGCATGTATTTTAATTTTGTTCCATTTTAATGGTCTTTTGATATTACATGGATGAATATCTTCTAGTTTGGCGTATCTAAAATACGGCTCATCTTTATGTCTTAATCTTTTGTAATTTTTAATTGGTCCTTCCTCTCTTTTTTCTTCATACTGTTCTCTTTCTTCATTTAGTTTTGTTATGATTTTTTCTTTGTTAGCGCTTATTATTTCTTTAAGGTCTTGTGAGTTCTTTGTATTTTTAGCTTCGTTTGGGGAGCATTTTATAGTTGTGTGATACCTATTATTGTAAGTGTTAACAGCAATTTTAATTTTTGATTCTATCGAGATGTCTTCATCTATGCTATTGACAATTTCTATTAACGTGGAGTGAAGTCTTTCAATGTCTGCGTTACCTGTGTGCGAGTTTGGTTTTGTTAAATGTAACTCGACTTTTTCTTTATTTAAGAAACTTTGAATCTGTTCTGATCTAAATTCATTATCCATAATAATTTTGTTGGGTTTGCCAAATTTTGTGAATTGCTCTATTATAATTTGCAATTTTGCCCTCAATTCCTATCTTTTATATTGTATGCAGCTACAAATGTTGTAAGTTTATCTATGATTGTAACAAATGATCGGTGTTTGATATGGAAAATGTCTATATGAATTATTTCATTTTTCTCTTGAGGAGTTTCTGTGATATTGAATTTTGCTTTGATCGGTTTCCTGTCATACTTAATTTCTCTACATTTTGTGCAGTTGGATATAACTAAGTTAATGTGCTCTCTAAGTTTTGGATAATAAATTTTGTCTTTCAAACTATAAAATGTCTCGTTCATGCCACTATGTAGGGATTCTTTTGTGTGATATAAAGCTATTTGTTTGTGGAGTTCCTGTTCGTCATTTATGTCTACTGCTCGTTTTGTACATTTTAAGAATTTTATATTTTTCGTGTCTTTAAAACTGTCTATTATAATACATTGTACTTTATAGTAAATGGAATCTGGTACTTCTGAATATATGCCAATAGTTCCCTATTAATATTGTTTAAGAGTTTCTGTTCTATTTCTAAATTGTCGTCTGCTGGATTAATTTCAATAATTTTTCTGCCTTTATTTTTAATTATACTGTCTGTTGCTAAATATGTGATAATGATTTGAGTTTTGAATTTATTAACTATATCATCTGTTATATAAAAATCTATTGGTTCGTTCTCGTTTGCTGAGTGAATTGTGTCTGTCAATGCTAAATTTGATTCATTAATATTTTCTTTGTCTATAAGCGGGGCTGTTTCCTGCCTACTGAGGAAATCCGCCACTTTGTTATTTTTCCTTTTAAATATTTGATATCACAATCAAATTCTTGTAGTTTCAATATCCATCTTTGATGTTTGTCCTTGAGGTCTTTCCCTTTGTATTTTTATTTAGATACATAATTGGTTGGTGATCAGTTATAATTGTAAATTGTGTGCCATATAGGTAATGCCTAAAGTAGTCTACGGCATACACAATTGCCAGAAATTCTTTATCTGTCGCGCTGTATTGGTTTTCGTGTTTGTTTAGGGTCCTAGATACGAATGCTATTGGCTGAGTTTGCTGTGATAACACTGCTCCTATTGCAAAATCACTCGCATCTGTCGTTAATGTAAAAGGTTTATCGAATTCTGGGAATTTCAAAATTGGATGTGAGCTTATAAGTTCTTTTAAATTTTCAAAAGAATCTATAAATTCTGGGTCATTTTATTAATATTATTTCCTTTTTGTAAATATTTGATCATAGGGTATGCAATTTTTGAGTAATCTTTTATGAACTTTCTATAAAACCAGTCATGCCTAAAAACCTTTTAGTTGTTTTTCTGTTTTTGGGATTGGAATAGCTAAAATATCTTGTATCTTTTTGGATTTGGTCGAATTCCGTCTTTACTGAGTACATGTCCTAAAAATTCTGTATCTTGTTTCATAAATGAGCATTTATTTACTTGTATTTTTAATCTGTGTTCTTGGAGTTTTTAAAAATTTTTCTAAAGCATGTTTGTGTTCTTCGAGCGTTGTTGAGAATATTAAAATGTCGTCTAAGTAGACTACACATATTTTGTTTATGTAATCTCTTAAAACATCATTCATTAATCTTTGAAAAGTTGCTGGTGCGTTTTTAGTCCGAATGGCATTCTAACGTATTCATAAAGTCCTAATGGTGAAACAAATGCTGTCTTCTCTATGTCTTCTTCAGCCATCAAGATTTGATGATAACCTTTTGCTAAGTCCAATGTACTGAAATATTGAGCCCTACCAAGTTTGTCTAATATTGAGTCCATGAGAGGTAACGGATATTTGTCTGGTATTGTTACATGATTTAATCGACGATAGTCTACACATAATCTATATTTTTGTACTCCTGAATTATCTATTTTCTTTGGCACCATGCATATAGGTGAGCTGTATTTACTTCTGCTTTTTCTTATTATGCCGTTTCTTTCCATTTCTAAAATTTGTTTTCGAATTTCTTCTTCATATTTTGGAGAACACCTGTAAATTTTCGAATTGATCGGTTGGTCCGTTATTGTTCTTATATTGTGTACCACTGTATTTGTATTTGTCAATTGGTCGCCTTCTTTATAGTATAACTTGTTAAATCTTTTGTTTAGATTGGTAATAATTTCCTTTTCTTCTAAATTTAAATCTGTTAAATTAAAGCTTTCAATTTCACTTACTTCCAAAACACAAGCCTCTTCAGGATGCTTGGAATGGAATGG
Source organism: Drosophila nasuta (assembly GCF_023558535.2). Classification (NCBI taxonomy): domain Eukaryota; kingdom Metazoa; phylum Arthropoda; class Insecta; order Diptera; family Drosophilidae; genus Drosophila; species Drosophila nasuta. The sequence continues at coordinate 196,881 of NW_026869488.1, forward strand.
AATTTCAGCATCATTTATCAGTTTAATTGTTTTCTTCTTGAAATCAATAAATTGAACGTTTCTTTGGATGAAGTCCATACCCAATAGAAAATCGTATGATTTATCCAGGGGTAAAGCCACCCATCTTGAACGAACTTGTGGAGAATATTGAAATTCTCTTGGTGCTTCTGTCATAACTAAGTAATTATTAGTTTCAAACTTTGCATTAATTGTATGAATTGTTTTTGAATATTTTTCAATTATTTTGTAAAAATTTTCCTGCACTTTATTTGTGTTTAGGCTGGCAAAAATCCTCTGCTGAACCCTCCCCGAGGGTGCTGGCTGGGTAGGATCTGTATTACCTCAGTGTCAACGGGTAGCAGATCTCTACTATACGTCGATATTTCAGGAACTGCAGATCTAGCTGAGGACTCTGTTCCTTATCTTTCGGGCATCTGCCTGAAGATAAGTAGCAGAATCCATGGTACGAGGTGTCTGGCGGTCAGACTGAAAACGCTATGGGGGGCTCCCAAGAACAAAATTAGCCAACTATGGTCTCGGAATGGACTCATTAAACTATTCAACTCGGGCTGGGATGTCAGCCCAAACGTCGGTGGAAGGCGTGACTGCTACCACCGGCGGGCACGGGGGGGAGAGATCCTCTCTGCGTGTCGCCAGCGGTCACACCTCTGAGGCGGCGGGAGCAGGCCGTATCAGTTGTAACAACACTGCCACCAAAATTCGAGGTTGGTGCGCGCGGGTGCTGTGGTCTTAACCGACACGGACCAAAAGAGCGCTGCGCCAACTTCTACGGTGGAGGGGAACGTCTTCCTCTTCAGTCACCCCTGCCTATCGCCAGCACCTCCAAGGTTGCGCAGCGGGGCACGGGGGGGCTGAAGGAGAAGGCCAAAAATAGGGCGGCGACCCGTATTCACGCAAGGCTTAGTGGCGTAGCTAACCTGTCCGTCAAGGACCAGGAGAGGCTTGCCTGGGCCAACACGTGGATGCGGGAAAACCAACTTAGCCCCCTTCCAAAAGACAATAAAGTGCAGACCGGTTCTACCGGCCCTGCCAACAACAAGGTGGAGTCCATGGCAAGCAAGCGCCAACGGTCCGCTGAGAGTCCCAAGCAAGGGGCTCCAGTGAGCAAGAAGCTGCGAGCACCTGGCTCCACCAACACGGACTCGAACAGGACGAAACAGAGAGCAACGGTTGCTGAAACTGCCAGGCGGCATCTCGCCGTTGCTCTCATAGACAGAGGGACCCTAACGGGAAAATGTCTGCAGAGCGGTGGCGGTTGACCCATAGCAAGCTGGTCGACGCACTGTTTGTCAGGATGGAGAATGTCCCAGACAGTCCAATGCCTACATTCGAAGGCACTGGCTGGCTGAATGGTGTCAAGATCCTGACATGCAAGGACGACCCAACATTGCAGTGGCTGCAAGCGACCGTACCCAAACTGGACGGGCTGTGGGAGGGGCCAAGCTGGACGTGGTGGACAGGAATAATATTCCGTCCATGCCGAAGGCGAAAGTCCTTTTCCCAATAGTTGTCCAGGGAGAGCGGGCGCTTCAGCTGCTTAAAAGCAGAACCCGGCCATACCGACGAGTGATTGGTCCGTGCTGAAGGTTGATGAACCTTTACCCAGTGGTGGGCAGCACGTGATCATTCAGATCAACAAGGAGGCCGAGGATCTGCTATATAAACGCAATGGGAAGATGGCGTGGGGCTTAGGGAGCGTGTACCTTCGCCTCAAGAAACGTCATCCGAACGACAAGGACACACACACGCTGAGGTCTGGGGAGGTTGAGGCAGATCTCGGTCTCGAGAGCGTGACCGACGCCACCCAGCACCTCAGCCTGACTGACAAGACGGAGGAGGTGGGGAGGAACTGTCCATGGAGACGGGCCCCCGCGAGTTTGCTAACCTCTAATGAGTGTGCTGCAACTCAACCTCCATAAATCTAAAACGGCTTCGGCGGAGCTACTCCTTGCCCTGGAGGAAGTGTCCGCCTACGCGGCTTTGGTCCAAGAACCGTGGATAGCGTCGGGCAACACGGTGGCTGGACTGAAGTCGCCCAACTATGATTTATACGTCCCGACATTGGTAAGCAGATCGAGAACTGCCATCCTTGTAAAGAAGGGGCTAAAAGCTCATCTACTACCTAATTACAGCAACGACGATCTAACCGTGGTGGTGCTGGAGAGCCGTGAAGGATGTTTGCTGCTGGCATCCTGTTATATGGCCCACGACAAGCCGGCTCCACCTGACGAGCTGCGGAGGCTGGTGGACATGGTCTGCTCCTCCAATAAGCATATTATTATCGGAACGGACGCCAACGCCCACCATAGCGTCTGGGGAAGTCCCGACATCAACGACAGGGGTGAGTCAGTTCTTGATTTTATCCTTAACCATAAGCTTAGACTAGCCAACAGGGGTGAGGTATCTACCTATGTAGGTCCCACCTCCAGTAATGTGCTGGACTTAACGATTTCAACTGAGTGTACCAATGTTGAAGAGTGGAGGGTCCTGGACAGACCCTCCTTCTCGGACCATAAGTACATTCAATTTACCATTCCTTTTAACAGGGTACCTGCGGCTCAGCCGTTCAGAAATCCCCGTAACACGAACTGGGCGAAATTCTCTAGCCTTGTTTCCAAGTCTCTTGGTTCGCCGGGTAACATCAACTCGGTGCAGGACCTAGAAACTAATGTCAATGTCCTTTCTGCAGGACTACTTTCAGCGTTTCGCCAATCTTGTAGACTCTCAAGACCGACGAGAAGATCGAAGCCACCCTGGTGGAACCCAGATCTCTCATCGCTACGTGGAGAGCTTACTAGCATGTTTCAACTTGCTAAGAAGGCGGACAACGAATATGTCTGGGACGAGTATAGGTCTCTCCTGAAGTCGTACAAGAAGATGATCCGATCATCCAAAAGGTCTTCATGGAGAACCTTCTGCTCGGACCTGGATAACATCAAAGACACCTCCAGACTGAGGAAGCTGCTGTCCAAGCAGGCTTCCAGTCCTAGTCTGCTCAAGTCGGGCGATGGAGTGTGGACGGAGAGCAGTGCTGAAACTCTTGAAGCACTGCTCTCAACTCATTTCCCAGGATGTATTGGAATAGAGAATAGTGACTGGCAGCTCTTTCCTAGTCTCCCAGTTATGAGACTCCCTGCCAGTCTAATTACAGATAACAAAATAATTTGGGCTATCGACTCCTTTGCGAAGGTCAGGTCGCCCGGTCTCGATGGACTTTCGCCAGCAATGCTGCAAGCCAGCAAGCCCACGATTGTTCCGTGGCTATCGGGTATCTATTCGGCGTGCCTCGCATGGGGTCATATCCCCACTCTTTGGAGGACCTCGAAAGTCATTTTCCTGCCCAAGGCGGGCAAATGCAGTCATGTGGTCCCAAATGACTTTCGGCCTATCAGCCTAACCTCTTTCCTGCTAAAAACATTGGAAAAGCTACTTGATTTGCACATCAGAAGCAACTCAATGCATCTGTTGTCCCCAAATCAGCATGCGTATACAAAGGGCAAGTCCATTGAGACTGCTCTCCATGCTCTAGTAGCCTCCATAGAAAAAGCGGACCACTATAAAGAATATGCCTTGGGTGCATTTCTTGACATTTCAGGCGCCTTCAATAACGTCACCACTGATGCTATTATGAAGGGCCTTACCTCAATTAACACGGCACCAGCGATCCACAGATGGGTCAACCGCCTTCTTTGTGACAGGCGGGTGGTGGCTACGTGGGGCGATGCGGCCATTACAAAGGTAGTGCGAGGTGGCACTCCCCAGGGTGGGGTTCTCTCGCCTCTCCTTTGGAATTTGGTCGTAAATAGCCTACTTCTAAAATTTACTAGACGGGCCCCAAGTTAATTGCCTATGCTGACGACATAAGCATTTTGATAACTGGGAAATGCCCAACCACCCTTAGTTCCGTAATGGAACTTACTTTGCGGGAAGTTAAAGCATGGGCCGAATCAGCCGGGCTCAGCATTAACGCGGATAAAACGGACCTTATCCTCTTCACGAAGAGGTATAAGGTACCTGCGTGGTCCCCAAAAATAGGCTGCACTATGCTAAAGCCGAGCCTAGCAGTAAAATACCTAGGTGTGGTCCTGGACAGCAAACTGACATGGAAGCTCAATGTGTTAGAAAGGGTGAAGAAGGCCACCGGAGCCTTGTACATGGCGAAAAAGATGCTTAGTTGCACTTGGGGCCTCTCTCCTAATCTAATGCGGTGGATATACATCTCAGTTGTTCGCCCTATCCTCACCTACGGTGTTCTAGTGTGGTGGCAGGCCACTGAAAAAAGGACGTACCTATCCATCATGGAAAGGACACAGCGTCAAGCGCTACTGTGTATCACAGGCGCTCTCAGGTCGACGCCAACTAAAGCCCTCGAGGTAATAGCTGGTGTGGAACCATTACACCTATACGCGCAATCCATAGCCGCAAAATCGTCCCTACGGATTGCCGCAACTGGCAATTTGGGTCTGCTAGGCTATGGTCACAGCGCCATTGGTAGGGAGACTAGTAGAGACTTGGACTATACTATCCCCTTACCAGTACTGACCATATTAACACTATATTCTTGGAACCGGAGTGCTGGCGGGAAGGGTTATGCATTCCCGAAGCCCTCAACCTCTTCACCGACGGTTCGAAGATGGATGATGGTGTCGGAGCGGCCGTATACTGCCCGGACCCGGTCTCCAAACAATCCTATAAACTCCCAGACCATTGCAGCATCTTCCAGGCGGAAGTTTTGCCATTGGCAAGGCTGCCGAATTGGCTCGGGGTTTACAGCGTGATCACACCTCTATTAACATCTTTGTTGACAGCCAGGCTGCAATAAGATCAATGCACTCTGATGTGGTCAAGTCCAAAGTTGTCCTGGACAGCAGAAGAGCAATAGAGTCGCTGAACGCATCTGCGGTCGTGCGAATCTATTGGATCCCAAGCCACCAGGGCATCGATGGCAACGAGATCGCAGACACTCTCGCCAAAGAGGGAGTGGGGCTCGATGTTGGCAACATGTGCAATGTTCCGATATCCCTGCGAACTCTAGGCAGTGAAATTGAGGTGCGCTCTAGACTTCAGTGGGACGCGAGCTGGCGTAATGCCAACTCGTGCAAAACTGCAAGGCTGATGTGTGCCTCTACTAACAAAAACTTAACCAAATTCGTCATGCAGCTTTCAAGGAAAGACTGCAGGCTAATGCTAGGCATTTTAACTGGCCACTGTATGTCAGCTGTCCATGCTGTAAAGATGGGCATCACGAACAGTGATCAGTGCAGGAAATGCAACGAACCCGGGGTTAAGGAAACACTTGAGCATCTTCTCTGTAGATGCCCAGCGTTATCCCGACTCCGGTTGAAATACCTTAATTCGCCGTGCCACAACGATCTTCGGGAAGTCTCACGGCTATCTCCTAGGATGCTGCTGGCTTTTGCCAAAAATGCATCCATACTGCGCGATTTCTGAGACGTAGATAAGCTACCGGTTCAGCTACGGACCTCCACTGGTCTATGCTTTGCCCCGTACTGGGGCAGCCGGTCCTACCTAACCTAACCTTATTTGTGTTTAATATACTAATTGTGGATCCAGTATCTAACAAAAAAGTAAATTTACAATCTTCAATTGTTCCTTCTATTAAAATTTTTCTTTCATCCGAGGCTACTGGGTAAAAAAATCTTTAGGGATTTCACTTGTTGTACTTTTATTATCCTCATCAATTATATTATCAACACTCATTGCCTCTGGGGGATTCTGTCTAACATTTTGACTTTCATTTTTATTGTAATTATTATTTGGATATTGATGTGGATTATTGTTAGTATTCTGATTTTGTTGATTATTGTTATAGTTATGATTGTATTGTGGATTAGTATTGTTATTCCTATTTTGTTGTTGATTATTATATTGTCTCCTAGTATTTTGACTTTTGGAAAATTGCCATTATTATTGTTGTTTTATTATTATTATTGTTGTTATTATTATTATTATTGTTGTTATTATTATTATTTCTTTGATCAATATTGTTACCTGAGTCATTCTCGGTATTTTTACGAATTAACAATCTTTGATTTAAATTTCCAAAATTTAGACCGATATATTTAGCAATTTCATTTCTAACCATTTGCACTGTTGTTAATGGCATTAGCGAGACTGCCATGGAACCTGCAGCTAATTCTTTTATTCGTTGAATCAATAGTGAACTTAATATATTTACTAAGCTTTCATTATTTTCAAATACAGCAAAGTCTGTTATTTCTTCCACTATGTACCTTACCTTAATATCTAAATCTTTAATAGATGTCACTCTGAGATTGTTGATCTTCCTAGTCAAACCCATTTGGTCCATTCTTGGCCGGTAATGATGTCGCAATTTCTCCTTACATTCCTCCCACGTTGTCGGTGTATTGATGGTGAGAACTGTTCTTGCCTGTCCTTGAATCTTCTTGTTGAATATAACGCTGAAAACCTGATCCGCATCATCTGCATATTCCTGCATAATCTGGTCCACTGAAGCATGGAGAGTACCATCTTGTCCAGTAAATGTTGGAAGATATCGAGTTTCCTTATCAATCTGGTTTCTAGCTCTTGTTCTTGAGTTCACATTTGGTAGTTGCATTTGTTGAACAACAATTTGAGTGACAGCCTGAATGCAATTCTGCATTTCGTTTATATTTTCGTTTTCCATTTTAAAGTTTATATATTTTTTTTTATCTTTGATTGTTAAATTGCCACTGGATTGTTTAGTTTTTAGTTTAGTTGCACAATTATGACTTTGTCCTTTTTTATGCCACTATTGTTTTACACTTTTTCACTTTCGGCGATAATTGTTATGCCTTTTCAGCTAAGTTCAAATATCACTTCTTAGTGTGTGTTTTGTTTTTTTGTTTTAACTTTTCACTTTCGATAACACTTGTTATGCCTTTTCAGCTAGTTCAAATGTTACTTCTTAGTGTGTTATTAATTTATCCGTCCGTTCAGACCGGCTGCGCCAGTTATATATGTTTGACATATATATACATGAGTTGTATTTCAATAAATAAGAATGTACACAGTGTCGTAGAGTTGAACTGGTTTATTCAGAGAATTGATACAAACTGAAGTTAAGCTGTGCAAGAAGTGCTATTTTATACTTGGATGTTGGCGGCAGCCAAACCGTCTGAGTTGTTTATAATTACGTTAGCATATTCTGACTTTAGAGTGCAAGCTTGGTTGTTTATGTTTACGTTAAAGAAGCTAGCAGTCCCAGTTTGGGTTATTAGTTTATAGTGGAAGCTTGAATGTTTATGTTTACATAATTGACGATCGCAATCCCGATCTAATGGAATGCTTTGTATGTGTTAGTGTTGGGTAAGTGGTAAGTGGTAACAAATGAGATGGGGAAGTGGTAAGTGGTGACAAATGTATAACTCGCGTGTCCGCCTGGAGAATCGAGAAGTTCGCGTAGCCTTCCTAGTCCTGCCACATATCCTTGAGCCCGTGATACTGTGCCTAGATTTCCTCTGCTCCACAGAGACAACGATTTGCTGCGGTACAGCCCAGATTCGTTTAGATACCTCGTTAGCACCGATGAAAACACCTTTGTGCCATCAAGCTTCGCACTCCGAGCCTATCCTGGCGACACCCCCTTCTCCAGTTCCACGGAAACGAACATGCGTAGAGGCAGATCCAATGCCCCGACCGACTCCTAGACCCCGTCCCCGGCTTATAAGGCACAACCCTGCTGCCCCAATTCCGCTCCCGGTCACCTTGGCCAGTGTAATTCCTACCGTTCCAGACACAAGGGGACCGAGTGTCTATGACACGACCCATCTCCAGGACTTTCGACTTCAAACGTCCTCTCCAGCCCTCGAGATGGGGTCCGACCCAGACGAACAAGGACCTTCCCCATGGCCTGCAGACATTGCGCCAAGCATTCAAGGATTCCTACAAGAGGAACTCCCCAAGTTTGACGGGATGACCGGAGTAACCTCAATCGCGGAACACATTATTACGCTGCGCGACGAGCGGCCTATCAAACAGCGTTATTTTGCTAAGAACCCAGCCATGCGAAGGATCATCGACGAACAGGTCGATCAATTGCTGGAGGATGGGCTAATCGAGCCTTCCTATAGTCCCCACAGTGCCCCAATCGTACTAGTAAAGAAGAAGAATGGGCAATGGCGGATGTGCGTGGACTACCGACAACTCAACGAGCGATCAGTTCCTGATGCATACCCCCTTCCGAGGATTACCTACATCCTGGAACGCCTAAGACACGCAAAATTCATATCCACGTTGGACCTTAAGAACGGCTACTGGAAGATACCGATGGCGACGGGAAGTCGAGAGGCCACCGCTTTCACCGTGCCAGGACGCGGCCTGTATCAATCAACCTTGGACTCCGTGATCGGAGTCGACATGGAACCTTTTGCCTTCGCATACATGGACGACATTGTGGTGGTCGGGAACTCCCTAGAGGAACACACTAAACACCTTAGAGAAGTGTTCAAAAGGCTCCGGCGGGCGAACTTACGTATAAACCAGGAAAAGTGTGCATTCTTCCAGCGGAAAATAACCTACTTAGGGCATGTGATCAGTGAGGAGGGGATTCACACGGATCCCAGCAAGGTGGCAGCTGTCCGCGAATTAATTCCCCCGTCGAACTTGAAAGAATTACGCCAGTGCATCGGCATGGCGTCTTGGTACCGCAGATTTGTTCCTAACTTTGCTACGGTGGTGCAACCCATGTCACAACTCCTCAAAAAGGTGCGAAAGTGGACATGGGGCGAAGAGCAGCAGGCCGCGTTCGACGAACCAAAACTCTTTTGACCACTGCCCCTGTGCTAGCGTGCCCGGACTGCCACGTGCAGTTCGTGCTACAAACTGACGCTAGCAACGTAGGAATCGGAGCAGTCCTGACCCAAGAAATCGACGGTCAAGAACGTGTGATATCCAACGTTAGCCGACGGCTCAACAAAGCGGAGGAGAACTACTCCGCCACCGAGAAGGAATGGGCCATAAGGAAACTTCGTTGTTATCTGGAGGGTTACCGATTCGAGGTCGTCACCGACCATCTGGCACTCAAGTGGTTAAATTCACTTGATTCACCACATGGACGTGTGGCACGTTGGGCTTTAGAGCTGCAACAATATCAATACGACGTGCGATATCGACCCGGAAAGCAGAACGTAGTCGCCGACGCTCTTTCCCGACAACCCCTTACCAGGCTGGCGATGTTAAAGGAGGAGGCCCAACCTTGTTCGTGGTTGTCCCGGCGCATTCAACAGGTGAGTGAGGAACCACAACGCTACCCGGATTATACCATCAGGGACGGGCAACTGTTCCGGCACATCGTGCATCGGTCCGATGACTTCGACGACGTTACATGGAAGTTGTGCGTACCCCGGGCCTTGCGACCTCGCGTTCTCCACGAGTGTCATGGCCAACCAGCTGCCGGCCACTTAGGAGTACGTAAGACTATTCTTCGAATCAGTCAGCGGTACTACTGGCCAGGGATGCATCGGGACGTCAAGAAGCACGTCCGACAATGCCTGAGTTGCCAAAAATTCAAGGCATCACAGCAGAAGCCTGCTGGACCCATGCATACCCGGTCCGCAGAAGAACCCTTCGCCGTCATTAGAGCCGATTTCGTCAGCCCACTTCCTCGTTCCAAGCATGGTAACACTATGCTCCTCGTTTTCTTTGACTTGTTTTCCAACTAGTGCCACTACTGCGAGCCTTCAGCGTGCGTTCCGAGAACGTATCATCGCTCATTTCGGGGCCCGCGACGTTTCGTGTGTGACAATGGGACGCAATTCACTAGCCGGTCTTTCAAGGCATTTCTAAAAAATCGCCGGGTTCGACCTACAACACACTGCTCCCTATTCGCCACATGAAAATCCAACGGAACGAGCCAACCGGACGATTAAGACCATGATCTCGCAACTAATCGACGGACAGCAGAACCAATGGGATGAGTTACTTCCAGAGATCACACTAGCTATCAATTCCAGCGTCTCCGAGTCCACCGGCTACAGTCCAGCATTCCTAGTACAGGGTAGGGAGCCACGATTTCCCGGAGGATTATATGACGAGGTGACACCAGAGGCCCCCGGCGAACTAGAAGACCCCGGCAATAAGTCAAAAAAGACTGCAGGAGATCTTTACAATCGTACGCGGAAACCTGAACCAAGCGAGCCATGACCAGAGTCGGCATTACAACCTACGCCGGAGGCAATGGCGACCTACTTTGGGCGGAAAGGTGCTTTTGCGGCAGCACCATCTCTCCAACGCTGCCGACGGTTTCGCAGCAAAACTAGCTCCGAAATTCGATGGCCCGTACGTAGTAAAGAAGTTCATTGCAGCAAACATCGTCCGCTTACAACACACAACCAAAGAAGAGTAGCTAACATTGCCGATCTCCGGGAGTTCCAGGAGCAGAGGCCTGACTCCGAGGCCGAAGACTACGAGAGCCACACGTCGGGAACCGCGATCAAACCCTGATCCTATCCCTCCGACCACAATTTCCTCAGTCGCCCTACTAATAATCTCACTACTTTTCTTAATCATTACAGAACATGGAACCTATCGATCTCACCTTTTCTTCTCCGCCACGCGACTACGCTGGCGATGCACCCCCTATGACGCCGGATCGTGCGGAGCAGCGCTACTCCCCGTGCCCTGAGGATGCACCCCGGATGTCGCCTGATAGTGGGGAACCGTACTACACCCCGTGGGACAAGGATGACCCCCTGTACTTGGCTAGCCTACGAGCCAGATACAACCCCGCCAGCGAGGGGGAATCGGAGGAGGAGAGGCCCTACGAGGAGGACGATGCATCCGAACAGGAAGAGAGCAGCGAGGCGGAAGAGCTTTTTTCTCGGCTCCCACCAGGCGCTTGGTCACCCAGGCCCAGACAACGCCGCGACCCGCGACTAGGGCGTGGGGTGTATGGTCGACGAACCATTTTTCATCGAGGAAGTAGACCGTACGGTAACATACGAGCCGGCCATCCGCCCATGGGGAATGCGGGTAACCCGTATTGACCGGGCGGTGGTGGATGTTATCCTCCCTCCAGGGGAAACCCCCACCTCCTACTTTGAGCTGCCGGAACGCTGGAATTATCGGGGGCCAGCGATCGCTGACCGCCCAGTTCCACCACCCTACTTCCCGCAAGCCTTTCGACGCCCTATGACACCGATCCTATGCCGACTGGAGGAAATGGATGTGTCCGACCCCGACAGGTTCCCCCTCCCCATGTCTTCCTACGACCCCCCGCAAGAAGGTCCACGCTGGGAGTCTGCGTCGTCGGACGACGAGCCGGACGGGCCTCGGTTCCGCCGGCAGTACGCGAGGACATCCCCAGTCAACGAGGAGTCCGACCCTCTCGCCGACCTGCTGGAGGTCTTGGGGCAGGACTTGGTGCCGTTGGAAGAGGATGAGAAACAAACCCTGATGGCCGAGGTAGCCCTAGGAAGCGAGCTGGTAGGGAAGGGAAGGTGGAAAGTGGGGAAGGTGGAAACGCCCCAACGTAAACTACCCCGGGGCCTGGTTGAGGAGGTCCGCGGCAGCGAGGGGCGAGGAATCAGGACAAGGTTCACTCATACTTACCTGGACACCACCTACCAGGTGAACCGGACTAAAACCGGACGTATCCGGATTTTTATTCGCCCGGCGGGAAAGGGGCGAGTGTGACGCTCCATACTGCGCCACAAAAATAAACAATAGCCCAAAACGTATATACCAGAGTTTTTCTCTCATACATGGTCACTCACCCAGCTGTGCTGAGTTAACAGCGCAAGTACAACGCAAAGAGAGATTACAGAGCATGCGCAACGCAAATATGAGCCAAGCAAGTTAACAGCGCATGTGCAACGCAAAGAGAGTTCACAGAGCATGCGCAACGCAAATATGAGCCTAGCAAGTTGACAGCGCAAGTGCAACGCAAAGGGAGTTAACAGCGCAAGTGCAACGCAAAGCGAGTTAACAGCGCATGCACAAATTTAGGAAAAGAAAGTAAAAGCGAGTTGGCAGAGCCAAGACCTTGACCTAGATAAAAAGGCGAGAGTAGGAGGAGCGGATCTCTCACTCTGATAAGAACTTGCCAGTGCGTAACACTTTTACCCGCGAGAGTCATAAAGAAAAAGTCTAGAACCACGTGCCAAGTATACATCGAACAGTTCCATCACGCAACACACGAATACTTTAAAGGTACGTTCATGCTGAACGCTTGATACCCATTTACACTTTAATTATTCCCTTTTGCTCCCCGTTCAACACATGCGATTACGCATAGCCATTAGCATAGTCATTGTATTAACCCCCTTCGAGTGCGACAACGCACTAACACAACCACACTAACGATATACGCTAGATATTGTTTTTCTTTTCGCCGCGTCTTTCGCTCGTCGTTGTTTACCTTTTCACACAACGCACATATTTTTCCCCGTTCACCGTAGTAGTGTGATTACAGATTACTACAGTCGACGCTGAAAAAGTGTGTACAGTGTGACTGTGCCAGTGTGATCACACGCCAGCATTTGTCTCACTCATACTGTGTGCCTCGTCTTTTCCCGTAGTGCTTGTGCAAAGCAAAGTGCCCGTTCGCGGTAACAGTAGTACAGTCAACACTGTAATAGTGTGTATAGTGCGGCCGTGTCAGTGTGATTACACACCAATACTCGCCTCACCTACACCGTACATCCCGGTTACGATTCTCCGCGAGGTATACCTAACTCCCGCTAGCCGTAATAGTGTGACTACAAACTATTATAGTCGGCGCCGGAACAGTGTGTACGGTGTGATTGGGCAGTGTGATTACACACTCACAACCATTTCACCCACACCGCGTGCCCCGTTTTTCATACCATTTGCACAAAACCCCAGTTTCTTCCCGTTAGCTGTAGTAGTGTGACTACAAACTACTACAGTCGACGCCGGAACAGCGTGTACAGGGTAATTGGGCCAGTCTGATTACACACTCACAACCATTTCACCCACGCCGCGTGCCCCGTTTTCCATATTCTTCGCACGAACCACAACTCTTCCCGTTTAGCTGTAGTAGGGTGACTACAACCACTACAGTCGACGCCGAAAAGTGTGTACAGTGCTGCATAGTCGGTGTGCTTCACACTGACTTCCGTGACAACTTCCCCCGTATAACAACCCTATCGACGTTGGACCCGAGAACAACCCCAGAAACAGAAATATTTACATCATTGTTGACAAATCTGTTGCCAGAGAAATAACAAATAAAAAATAAACAACGTTACAAATTGAAAACTCCTGTCTTTTCTTTACATCTTGATCTCCATTTGCCTACGAAGATCGTCTCACACCTTGAGATACTCGACTTGTAGGGTTTCAGCAAACATAAATTTCTTATTTCAATCCCTGGATAGCGCTAGCTACCTCGGCGTTGTGACGGTTCGTTACAATATATATACAATAAGAACTATAGTAATTGTCATCCCCGAAAATTTGGTTGGGATCAGATAAAAATTGTGGAAGTTATTAAAGAAATACTTATTGTATGGGCAAAAACGCCTGCTTCATGCTCGCCTATATTGGTATGTGTATGCATGTGTAGTTTTGCAACGCAGATAAACACGCCAACAATTGCTGGTGGTTTAGATGCTTAGAGTTAAATAGCGGCTTCATAAGCATTGCGATAGCTCTGTTGGTAGAGTGCAAGCCCATCCTAGCATGTAAAGTAGGAGGGCTCTAAATTATGTGTTCGAAAAGGCACATAATTAAGAGCATTTTCTGAGCGAATTTGGCTGTTGCTCCACATAGGCTCAAAAAGAGCTCATATGTGTGAGCTGCCGTAAGTAATTACAAAGTAAAAATACCGCTTAAAATAACGGTATGCAGATCGCTTAGCGCAAAATGTTCGAAAATTGACAATTTTAGTTAGTGTGAGTGCTTAAAATTAAATTAAAGAAAGTGTTTCAACTGAAATTTAAAACAAAAAGTGCTTAAAAAAAGTGTAACGATGTGTTTAAAATGTAAAGCAAAAATGAGTGTCCAGAGATCAAGCCGGCCTGAGTGTAAAAAAATAATAAATGCCCTGAAGGCAAAGAATCGACGCTGTGAGGAGCCTCTGCCAACAGAGCTGGACGTCATCAATGAACCAGGACCAATGAATTCCGGACCTATTTTGGAGCAAAATTATCGTCACTTGTAACCGAGAAACAGAAAGCGTGGTAAGCGAAGAACAAATTTTTGTGAAATTTTTACAAAAACTAATCTATTTTACTTGAATTTATAGTGAACAATATTGGTGGAGTTGGTGGCAAAGTGCTTGCGTAATAGACAAGTTAATTAAAAGTAAGTTAACTGAAATATAAATAATTTTATGCAAAATGCATACACATATATGTATATGACAATACTTTTGCGTTTTAGCATCTTCCACGGCGTCCGAGAGGATCTTCAGCAAAGCTGGCCAAGTCATTATTGAGCGCAGGAGCTCTCTCAAACCAAAAATAGTTAACGTGTCGTTATGTTTGAACAAAAACAGCTTCCTTTATGATCTCAATTAAATAAGTTAAATTTAAACGGCGATAATCGATTATAATCGATTTTTCATCCCAAAATATCGACAACATCGATTGTGGCCAACATCGATGTTTTTCCAGCTCTAATACTTCAGTGATAGTAGCATAGCTTGCAAATAACTGTCGACCGTTATTTTTCTTGTGCTCTCGTTGCGAGCACAACCGAAAAAGTTCATACTCTCTCGCTCTCGCTCTGAGCAAGACAGTTTTGCTGTCTTCATTTCTGTTTTCTGTTGAGCGCTTTTCGTTGAGCTCTTTTTATTTCGGTCGTTCAATGAGCAGTGCGTAAAGAGCAGAACGAGAAACGCTCGCACAAAGAGAGTCAGCAAAAGACCGATTGACCGAAAAACTCAACGCAAACGGTCTTTTTCTTCTTCTTCTTCTTACTTTCGTTGTTGTTGCAATTAATATATTTTGTATGCAAAACGAACGCTTGTGAATGTATACCAATACATATGCAAAGAAATAATACAATTTGATTATTAGAACAATTTAATTTTATTTTCAAATATTTTTGTTAACAAGTTTCATTTAGATTCCATATTCCATATAACAAAATGCTATTAAAAAAGAAAAAAAATTCAGACAATGTTGTTTTTAAATTTTTTTGTTGTTTTTTTATATATTATACATATATATATTTTTGTAACATATTATGTATTAAGCTTTACAACTAGTAAGGAGTTTAGATTTTCTGCACTAATCGAACTTCTTCGTTCACTTAATATAAAGTGTAGTGCTGAGAATGCCCGTTCGACGGACACTTGAGTTGCAGGTGTAGCCAGCACAACCTGCGCTAGTGCACTTATATGAGGAATCTTAAGTTGCAAATCATTAAAAAAATCCAATATATTTGAATTTAATGGCAGGCGACCGAATGTTACGTCGAAGTTTTCGATGTCAGCATAAATTTTGGCAAGTTTTGTAGAAACAGGATCTTTTTTGCTTTCTGAAACTGTCTGCAAATCGTCCAAAAATGCCGAGAACAGCGACTTCTCTTCAGATGAGGATGCGGTTGAAAGCACTGACGAGACAGGGGAAGCAAACATCTCTTCATGCACAGGAGTCTCGAGCGCTGGAACATTTCGTGTTTGTGCCTTAAATAATAAAGCGATAATAAGTAAAAAATGTTTTTTGGATTTTAGTTTAGTACAAGTATTAGTTTTTGACGAAGACAATTTTAATTAGTTTCTCAAAACTACAACATAAACAAAACAGGACCCAAATTTCAAACATTCTACGACATACAGCTTACTTCTTTCAACTCATATAAACGAAAAGCTGTTTTTTTCAAATTTGCCTTTGCTAACGATTTCTGGTAGTTCGACAACATACAATTTACCCGAGGATCCATGTAAATCGCTGCCAACAATGCATCATTTTCTAACAATTTTGTCTCTCTTATTTTTATCTGTGCCGATAGTTTTTTTTTAATTAAATTGTAGCTATTCTCGCATTTCAATTTAAGTTCCATCCATACTACGAAGAACTCACTATAAACTAAATCTTTGTCTTGTAGCTTTAAAGTTGCCTGGTATGTGTCACTGAAAGCGTCAATGTATATTATATTAGACTGCGTTGCCAGGAAATCCTTTAAGTCCAATAATTTCTTTAGCATTAAATACGTTGAATTCCACCTTGTAGCAACGTCGAGCGATGGTATGTTTTTCTCATTTTCAATTAAGACACGTCTGCATAGATTTTATAAATATTATGTATATATAATATATATATATATAAATATATATATATATATATATAAAAACAAATTTTTGTATATGTATAACTTATATATTACCTATATGTTTCTGTGCGCAGCGATTTGCATAATGTGCGACAGGCACTTATTTTATCGGCGATCTCCTTTGTTCTATTTACATCAAATACGCACAGTTGCAGAGTGTGTGCTGCACATCTCACTAGGTGTATATTAGCCAGTTCAATAGAATCCAGTTCATTCAGAAGATTCTCACTTTCTATGTCTTCTTCATAAAGGGATTCCTCTGTCGCATCATTTAATACCTGGACGGCTTTTATCATGTTTCGCCCATTATCAGACGTAATGCTGTGTACATGAATATGAAATTTAAAAAAAAACAAATCACATATTTTAAAAATTGTATGTAATTCAATCTTTACCTGTAGATCTGATCAAGTGATATGTCATAATCATCTAAGATTTCTAGAATTTTATTCTTCATATATATTCCAGTATGAGATTCCCCGAGCTCAATCATGCCCAAGGTCTTCACAACAATCTCGGTTTTAGCCAGGCTTGCGTGGATCATTTGCAAATTAATTCCCAGAATAGCTTTATCCATTCTGGTCGCAACATCGATTTTCAGCGACACCAGCTTTCCCTTTGCAAGTGCCCTTATATTTTCCTTGACAAACTGCTCTTTGACTGACACAAAATTCATAATATTTCTCGACGTTACAGAGTTCATGCCAAGTGCATTATATATTGGATCCATTATTTCGTTGAACCCTTCACTGTCTAGAAATTTGAATGGTTTTCCGTCTGTGGTTACAATTTTGATCAAAGAAGAAACAATTGCTTTTTCACTAGTTTGATACGATATTCTTCGTTTTTCTTCGCATTGTGTTAACTTTGTATATCCAGAATTATTCCACTCATTGAAAATGTCCATATGCTTAGTTGTTAAGTGCCGTCTTAAATTTGTGGAATGATTACCGGACAATTTAATACCACAAACATTACAAATTGATTTGTTCTCGTCCAAATTAAATTTAAAGAATTGGTGCACATTTTTATTCGAATCTCTTCCCATTTTACAATAACAATTATTTCGCAACTTCACACACTCAATTCACGATCGCAATTAAACGTTTAACGATTTGCTTGCCTATGCGTGTGAATGTATACCAATACACACGCAAAAGACTTTTATTTTCACTGAATACGACAAAACGGTCTTGGAACAACCGAAACAAAACAGAATAGAAAAAAACGGTTTCGCTCTGAGCGCGAGCGAGATCATTCGAGAACCCACGAAACGGTTGCTCTCTGAGTCTTTTCGTAAAGAGTCAGAGAGAGACACATATTTGCGAACAACGAGAAACGGTCGACAGTTATTTGCAAGCTCTGGATAGTAGTCACTTAGAGGTGGGCGCGGGCCTGTATTTTGAGGCCCGGGCCCGCACGAAAACAAACTCTTTTTTTGAGAGGCCCGGCCCGGCCGAACACGAAACTTATTTACACATATAAGGAAATTCAAAAGACATGTAATTTATATATACATATATATATTTATTAAGGTATTTATTGTTATGTATTTATTATTATTATTGTTATGTATTTAATAAAAAACAAATTAATTCATATTTTTATTTAAAAATAAAATTTTGTCTAAATTTTTGCTCTTTAGCCTAGTGCGTTTTTGAGAAAAGCCTTTCGCTCGTTGACGAACTGGCTGGAATAGCCAGAATGGTCCTAGCTAATTTGGAAAGGTATTTCAAATCCCTTGCATTTTTCCAGAATTCTAAAATATGGGTGCCAGGAGCTACTGGATAGGCCAAATATTTATCAAGCTCTATGTCAATATCGCTTTTTTTTTCTCAACTTTTCGTTTTTTTACATAACTTAAGTCTAAAAATTCAGCAAAGAGTCCACTTTCAGAATTATTTGGGTTTATGTTATTAGTCATCATGTCATCAAGGCTACTATTTTTATGATCTCCTACAAATTCGGAGAGCATTGCTCTCACCGTAGCTAAGACATTTTCTTTTTTTTTCCTCTGAGAGGAAATTCATCTCCTTATAAGGAGGGTTCAAGTAAAGCCCAACCAAATGAGCGATTGCCGGAAGAAACCTGACTTCTAATGCGCTAAGGGTCATTGTTTTAAGCTCACTTATTATTTGGGAATCAAGTGAGCTAGTTCTGCAAAGTTTACATAGTTTTTCAGACCACAATGCAAATATTTGCATTGTTGGTTCTTTGTCAGAACTAAGTGCTTCAGAGCAGTCCTTAAAAGGTTTTAAGAAGCCTAAAAGTAATGCAAAATCCAAACTACTAATCCGCTGTAGCTCATCTTTTTTAAGTAAAAGAGTTTTCATTTCCTCTTTTACATCAAATATACTCAAGAGCATAAAAAATTTAGAGTTCCAGCGTGTTTTAACTTGCTGTTTCAGCGTTTTGGAAAGCTTACTGTTAAGCTGAGAATGTTTAAAATATTTAACTAAAGATTTACAGCAATCTACTAAGGCCTTCACTTCTAAAATAGGATTTTTCTCAATCACGTCATCCATGACCAGGTTTAGATTGTGACAAGCACAAGATAGGCGCTTGAAGCTTTTAAATGCCGCAACGACATTTGCACCATTGTCAGTAACAAACAGAGTTCGATCCATAGTTTCAAGTCTGCTGAAATCATGCAAAATTTCCTGAACATTTTTGAGAATATTTTCTCCAGTTTTCTTCTCGTCCAAGAACTCCCTGATACCTGTAAAAGGTACACAAGTAAGTTAAATGCTTCATAAACATTATTAAAGAAATATGTAAGTATGAACATGTACATTATATGTAATCGTAAACAAAAATATATTATAAAATTTGATTTATATTAGTACCTAAAAGAGCGACGTTCAGTCGGAAGCTATCATCCACATAGTGAGCAGTCAGCGATATGAAATTTCGCTGCGTATAGTCGTCACTCCACATGTCGGTCGTGTATGCCAGTTGTTGGTCTTTCAAACTTATGATAAGTTGAGTCTTCAACGTTTCGTACTTTTTCTCCATGTTGGTAGTGCTTAACACTTTACGGGATATAACCAAATCATCAAAAGATTGCCTTCCAAATTCTGCTCCTATGTTGAGAAGCGCTTGGCTATATTCCCGGAAGCCGCTACCTACCAATTCACAAAAAAAGCACGTGTAATGGGAATAGAACTTACCTTCGGTAATATTGAAAGGGTGCAAGTCTTTTGCAACTAAGGCTAGCTGCTTTCGAGCTAAAGAATCCCGAAATCGCGTCGAAACAACTTTTTTGGTAAAAATGTCCAATTTGGGCTGTGACTCGTCTTGTTGAGACATGCACTTATGGCGGCTGAGGGTGCCCGTGCCTTGTTTCGAATTATGCACCAGCACAGTCTTACAGCTCCGGCAGCACACAAAATCTACATTATTGCCATTATAATTAATGCAATAGAAAAGCTTCCAAACTTCACTCCTGCCCTTTTCATTTTGAATAAGCTTTACACATTCACTTTTTTTATTTACAGCGTCCTGAATTGTTTGTCGCGACATATTTTAATTTTCACAGATTTTGTAATTTCACCACAATTGTAATTTCACCGCCAATTTTTAATTAGTGGTGTGCAAACAAGTAAAATATTGTATTAGCAAATCGATAGTAGCATCGATAAGCAATTAAAATGCGATTAATGACGGTTCCAATTCGATCAAATCAAAATTTTTTTCGGGCCTATTTCGGGCTTTAACGGGCCGGGCCATTTTTCTAAAGCCCGGGCCCGCACAAAGCCCGTACGAATCTTAATTTTAAGGCCCGGGCCCGCCCGAACCCGCTCCGGGGCTGTGTAAGCCCGCGGGCCACGAAAAAAAGCCCGGCCCGTGCCCACCTCTAGACCATACACCCCACGCCCTAGTCGCGGGTCGCGGCGTTGTCTGGGCCTGGGTGACCAAGCGCCTGGTGGGAGCCGAGAAAAAAGCTCTTCCGCCTCGCTGCTCTCCTCCTGTTCGGATGCATCGTCCTCCTCGTAGGGCCTCTCCTCCTCCGATTCCCCCTCGCTGGCGGGGTTGTACGTAGCTCGTAGGCCAGCCAAGTACAGAGGGTCATCTTCGGGCCACGGGCAGTAGTACAGCTCCCCACTATCAGGCGTCATCCGGGGTGCATCCTCGGGGCACGGGGAATAGTGTGGCTCCGCACGATCAGGCGTCATCCGGGGTGCATTGCCAGCGTAGTCGCGTGGCGGAGAAGAAAGGGTGAAATCGATCTCTTCCATGTTCTGTAATGATTAAGAAAAGTAGTGAGATTATTGGTGGAGCGACGGAGGAAGTTGTGGTCGGAGGGATAGGATCAGGGTTTGATCGCGGTTCTCGACGTACGGTTCTCGTAGTTTTCGGCCTCGGACTCGGGTCTCTACTCCTGGAACTCCCGGAGATCGGCAATGTTAGCTACTCTTCTTTGGTTGTGTGTTGTAAGCGGACGATGTTTGCTGCAATGAACTTCTTTACTACGTACGGGCCATCGAATTTCGGAGCTAGCTTTGCTGCGAAACCGTCGGCAGCGTTGGAGAGATGGTGCTGCCGCAAAAGCACCTTTCCGCCCAAAGTAGGTCCCCTTTGCCTCCGGCGTAGATTGTAATGCCGACTCTGGTCATGGCTCGCTTGGTTCAGGTTTCCTCGTACGATTGATCTCCTGCAGTCTTTTTGACTTATTGTCGGGGTCTTCTAGTTCGCCGGGGGCCTCTGGTGTCACCTCGTCATATAATCCTCCGGGAAGTCGTGGCTCCCTACCCTGTACTAGGAAAGCTGGACTGTAGCCGGTGGACTCGGAGACGCTGGAATTGATAGCTAGTGTGATCTCTGGAAGTAACTCATCCCATTGGTTCTGGTCCGTCGATTAGTTGCGAGATCATGGTCTTAACTGTCCGGTTGGCTCGTTCCGTTGGGTTCTCATGTGGCGAAAAGGGAGCAGTGTGTTGTAGGTCTACTCCGGCGGTTTTTAGGAATGCCTTGAAGGACCGGCTAGTGAATTGCGTCCCATTGTCACATACGAAACGTCGCGGACCCCGAAATGAGCGATGATACGTTCTCGGAACGCACGCTGAAGGCTCGCAATAGTGGCACGTCGTAGTGGCACTAGTTGCAAGACAAGTCAAAGAAAACGAGGAGCATAGTGTTACCTTGCTTGGAACGAGGAAGTGGGCCGACGAAATCGGCTCCAATGACGGCGAAGGGTTCTTCTGCGGACCGGGTATGCATGGGTCCGGCAGGCTTCTGCTGTGATGTCTTGAATTTTTGACAGCTCAAGCATTGTCAGACGTGCTTCTTGACGTCCCGATGCATCCCTGGCCAGTAGTACTGCTGACTGATTCGAAGAATAGTCTTACGTACTCCTAAGTGGCCGTCAGGTGGTTGGCCATGACACTCGTGGAGAACGCGAGGTCGCAAGGCCCGGGGTACGCACAACTTCCATGTAACGTCGTCGAAGTCATCGGACCGATGCACGATGTGCCGGAACAGTTGCCCGTCCCTGATGGTATAATCCGGGTAGCGTTGTGGTTCCTCACTCACCTGTTGAATGCGCCGGGATAACCAAGAACAAGGTTGGGCCTCCTCCTTTAACATGGCCAGCCTGGTAAGGGGTTGTCGAGAAAGGACGTCGGCGACTACGTTCTGCTTTCCGGGTCGATATCGCACGTCGTATTGATATTGTTGCAGCTCTAAAGCCCAACGTGCCACATGTCCATGTGGTGACTCAAGTGAGTTTAACCACTTGAGTGCCAGATGGTCGGTGACGACCTCGAATCGGTAACCCTCCAGATAACAACGAAGTTTCCTTATGGCCCACTCCTTCTCGGTGGCGGAGTAGTTCTCCTCCGCTTTGTTGAGCCGTCGGCTAACGTTGGATATCACACGTTCTTGACCGTCGATTTCTTGGGTCAGGACTGCTCCGATTCCTACGTTGCTAGCGTCAGTTTGTAGCACGAACTGCACGTGGCAGTCCGGGCACGCTAGCACAGGGGCAGTGGTCAAAAGAGTTTTTGGTTCGTCGAACGCGGCCTGCTGCTCTTCGCCCCATGTCCACTTTCGCCCCTTTTTGAGGAGTTGTGACATGGGTTGCACCACCGTAGCAAAGTTAGGAACAAATCTGCGGTACCAAGACGCCATGCCGATGCACTGGCGTAATTCTTTCAAGTTCGACGGGGGGAATTAATTCGCGGACAGCTGCAACCTTGCTGGGATCCGTGTGAATCCCCTCCTCACTGATCACATGCCCTAAGTAGGTTATTTTCCGCTGAAAGAATGCACACTTTTCCTGGTTTATACGTAAGTTCGCCCGCCGGAGCCTTTTGAACACTTCTCTAAGGTGTTTAGTGTGTTCCTCTAGGGAGTTCCCGACCACCACAATGTCGTCCATGTATGCGAAGGCAAAAAGGTTCCATGTCGACTCCGATCACGGAGTCCAAGGTTGATTGATACAGGCCGCGTCCTGGCACGGTGAAAGCGGTGGCCTCTCGACTTCCCGTCGCCATCGGTATCTTCCAGTAGCCGTTCTTAAGGTCCAACGTGGATATGAATTTTGCGTGTCTTAGGCGTTCCAGGATGTAGGTAATCCTCGGAAGGGGGTATGCATCAGGAACTGATCGCTCGTTGAGTTGTCGGTAGTCCACGCACATCCGCCATTGCCCATTCTTCTTCTTTACTAGTACGATTGGGGCACTGTGGGGACTATAGGAAGGCTCGATTAGCCCATCCTCCAGCAATTGATCGACCTGTTCGTCGATGATCCTTCGCATGGCTGGGTTCTTAGCAAAATAACGCTGTTTGATAGGCCGCTCGTCGCGCAGCGTTATAATATGTTCCGCGATTGAGGTTACTCCAGTCATCCCGTCAAACTTGGGGAGTTCCTCTTGTAGGAATCCTTGAATGCTTGGCGCAATGTCTGCAGGCCATGGGGAAGGTCCTTGTTCGTCTGGGTCGGACCCCATCTCGAGGGCTGGAGAGGACGTTTGAAGTCGAAAGTCCTGGAGATGGGTCGTGTCATAGACACTCGGTCCCCTTGTGTCCGGAACGGCAGGAATTACACTGTACAAGGTGACCGGGTGCGGAATTGAGGCAGCGGGGCTGTGCCTTGTAAGCCGGGGACGGGGTCTAGGAGTCGGTCGGGGCATTGGATCTGCCTCTACGCATGTTCGTTTCCGTGGAACTGGAGAAGGGGGTGTCGCCAGGATAGGCTCGGAGTGCGAAGCTTGATGGCACAAAGGTGTTTTCATCGGTGCTAACGAGGTATCTAAACGAATCTGGGCTGTACCGCAGCAAATCGTTGTCTCTGTGGAGCAGAGGAAATCTAGGCCCAGTATCACGGGCTCAAGATTATGTGGCAGGACTAGGAAGGCTATGCGAACTTCTCGATTCTCCAGGCGGACACGCGCTGTGAGCGTCTTCGTGACCTCCCGAACGGAGCCGTCGGCGAGACGAATTCGCGAATCCCTAGCCAATGTGTTCTCGGGGGGTGCTAAGTCGTGCGGCCAACTCTTCATTGATGAAACTCGTGGTGGCACCGGTATCCACAGTTCCCTCGGTGGGCATGCCTTCGATCTAGATCCTGGCCACGATTCTCCCACTGGGGCCTGTCCTCGGGTGGTCCAGTGAGGTTCGTGGCTGGATTCGATCCTGGATGTATTCAAACTCCGTGGCCAACTGGATCCAGCCCACTGGTTCGGAACCAACGCGCGGCACGATCCACCAAGCCTTCGGCCATACTCCTTGGCAATGCATCGACCGAGATCCCATATGCCTGAGCCCGTTCCTCCAATGCCTCGACAAAAGCCAACGGATCACCCAGACCGTCGAATTGGATTCCCCATTTCCGAATTCGATCCAGGTGAGTGCCGTATGGCCAAGGGCTTGGGTTGGAGTGATCGGGTTCGGCTGGGATTCGCCGACGAGTGCCGGGGGAATTGGCCTGTGTAGACTTGAAGTGGCAGGGGTAGAAGTTAACACCGGGACGTGAGACGTCGTACGTGCTTCCGTCTTGGGCTGGGTAAACGGCGGGGCGTGTAAAAAAACTGCTGGCTCAAGCCAGAGGTGGTGGCATGCGCGTCGGGTTGTGGAGTGCGCGGTCGCGTGTATAATCTTTCCAATTCGGCCAGTAGAGCCCAGACGTTCTTTCCAAGCCTACTTTAGGTTATTAATGACGAGAACGCCTTCCGCAGGTCCTCGACTTTGCCTTCGACCGAGAACTTGAATTCCTGCGCCAATGCTTCTAGTTCTTCGCGCCGACGATAGTAGATCCATTTCACGCCAACTCCAGGGTTGGGTATCTCCTGCGAGCACGCGTCGCTATCACTCTCATGATCACTAATATTAAATTTTTTTTTTCTTTGAAACACTCGCGGAAATTTAACGACTTAAACTACAAAATCACACCTTGCTAGTGGGTTTTTTATGCCACTCGGAAACTGAGTTTCACTTGACTTGTAGGGCCCTGCTCGGGCGCCACTTGTAATGAACCGTCACAACGCCGAGGTAACTAGCGCTGTCCAGGGATCGAAATAAGAAATAAGAACACTCTGTTCCGGCGTCGGCTGTAGTACTTTGTAGTCACACTACTACAGCTTACAGAAAGAAATTGGGGGTTCGTGCGAGTAGTATGAAACGTAGCACGCGGCGTGGGTGGAATGATTGTGAGTGTGTAATCACACTGGCCAAATCACACCGTACACACTGTTCCGGCGTCGACTGTAGTAGTTTGTAGTCACACTACTACAGCTAGCGGGAGAGTTCGGTGTACTTCGCGAAGAATCGTGACCGGGATGTACGGTGTAGGTGAGGCGAGTGTTGGTGTGTAATCACACTGGCATAGCCGCACTATACACACTATTCCAGCGTCGACTGTACTACGGGTATTCTCACTGTTACCGGAAACGGGCACTTTGCTTTGCACGCGCACTACGGAAAACGAGGTACACAGTATGAGTGAGACAAATGCTGGCGTGTGATCACACAGTCACACTGTACATGCTTTTTCAGCGTCGACTGTAGTACTACTACTACAGTGAACGGAAAAAAAATATGCGCGTTGTGCGAAAAGGAAAACAACCACGAACGAAAGACGCGGCGGAAAGGAAACAATATCTAGCGTATATCGTTAGTGTGTTTGTGTTAGTGCGTTGTCGCACTCGATTGGGGTTATGCAATAACAATGCTACTAGTTATGCGTAATCGCATATGTTAAACGGGGGAGCAAAGGGGGATAATCAATGTGTAAGTGGGTATCAAGCATTCAGCTTGAACGTACCTGTTGAATGTTCGTGGGTTACGGTGATGGAACTTCTCGTTGTAAACTTTGCACGTGGTTTTTGGTTTTAGACTTTTCTTAATGGCACTCGCGGGTAAACGTGTTTCGCACTGGCAAATTCTTATCAGAGAGTGAGCGCCGCTCCTCCTACTCTCGCCTTTATCTAGGTCAAGGTCTTGGCTCTGCCAACTTGCTTTTTCTTTCTTTTCCCTAAATTTGCGCATGCGCTGTTAACTCACTTTGCGTTGCACTTGCGCTGTTAACTCGCTTGGCTCTTTTTGCGTTGCACATGCGCTGTCAACTTGCTTGGCTCATGTTCGCGTTGCACATGCGCTGTTAGCTCACTTTGCGTTGCACTTGCGCTGTTAACTCAGCAAAGCTGGGTGAGTGACTATGTATGAGAGAAAAACTCTGGTATATTCGTTTTTGGGCTATAAATACATGAATACGATTGAATCAGATTAGTTACAGTCTAACGAAGACAGTAAAGACGAATCACGAACACATTATTTACATTTAGAACATACATTAATTTAACGAAAACAATGGTTACTTCAAAAAAAATCGTCCATATGTGTATTTTTCGAAATATTAAATACGACTCAAAATCAACCATAAAAATTTGCATACGCACGCGAAAAAACATATGATTACTTTGAAAACTCACCCTTGACCAAAATAGCCATTTGAAAGCTTTGGAATGTTACCATTGGAATAAAACAAAATTTAACCAAATATTGAACAATTTTATTTGGACTATTATTCTGCTAGGTGGCTCATTGGGGCCACTGTGCGTTGAACCGTTTTTTGCACAGGCTCCCCAAGTGGTCAATTTGCGACATTGCTGTACGCTGTGCAATAAAAAGACACAGTGATGCTACCTTAATTTGCACATTATAATTTTCAGATGCTTTTGCAAAGTTGAGCTGCTTCGCCTGGGTAAAGACACTCATGGCATTTGCATGCTTCTTTTTTGCAGCGTGAGCTCGCAGATCACTTAGTTTAGCCGTAATAGTGGTCTTGCAACAGTTGCAATTTAGGAAATCGACATTTGGTGGTGTTAAAACAGAGACAGACGCAACAAATTCTGTAATATATAGACGTTTAGGTCTATATTTATCTTTTGCACGGATAATTTGCTTGTAGCTTGGGTAAATATCACAATTTCTCTTTTTACTTTCCAGTCTAATGCTCTTGTACTGTTTTTTTGGTAAAGCCATTCTCCATGAAAAAATCTAAAGCTTCTTCTGCACAGTGGATCCGCTTGTATGGAAGAGCGGCCGAAATTACTAATAATGGCCATAACGTGCTGAACTTTATAAAGACAAGTAAGAAAGCTACAGTCGAGTGTACTCGACTTTTTCAAAATATACCGAATATACTGCAAAATACTAAAAATATACCAAATGGTATATTTGGTATATCGATATAGTGCCGCATGGAAAATATACCATAGACGGCATAATATACCAGATTGTCAGCCAAAGCAACTAAGACCCCTAGTAAATAGCTGTTTTGCCCATTCAAAAGTATTTCTTTAATAACTTCGATAATTATACCCGCTACCCATAGGGTAGAAGGGTATTATAACTTTGTGCCGGCAGGAAATGTATGTAACAGGTAGAAGGAGGCCTCTCCGACCCTATAAAGTATATATATTCTTGATCAGCGTCAACAGCCAAGACGATCTAGCCATGTCCGTCTGTTTTTGTGTGTCTGTCCGTCCGTCCGTATGAACACCTAGATCTCAGAGACTATAAGAGATAGAGCTATAATTTTCGACAGCATTTGTTATGTTTGCACGCAGATCAAGTTTGTTTCAAATTTTTGCCACGCCCACTTCCGCCCCGCAAATCAAAAAAATCGAATAACAAGTGTAATTTTAAAGCTATAGTTGCGAATTTTGGTATATACAATAACTACTACAGTTATGATTCCTGAAAATTTGGTTGCGATCAGATGAAAATTGTGGAAGTTATTAAAGAAATACTTTTGTATGGGCAAAAACGGCTACTTACTAGGGGTCTTAGTTGCTTTGGCTGACAATCTGGTATATTATGCCGTCTATGGTATATTTTCCATGCGGCACTATATCGATATACCAAATATACCATTTGGTATATTCTTAGTATTTTTAAGTATTTTCGGTATATTTTGGAAATGATACCGCAATATTTTGCCTTTATTAAAAGTGGGTAGCGGGTATCTCACAGTCGAGCACACTCGACTGTAACTTTCTTACTTGTTTTTATCTGATCGCAACCAAATTTTCAGGAATCATAACTACTATAGTAATTATTGTATATACCAACTCTAGTTTTAAAATTACGCTTGTTATTCGATTTTTTTTATTTGCGGGGGCAGAAGTGGGTGTGGCAAAAATTTGAAACAAACTTGATCTGCGTGCAAACATAACAAATGCTGTCGAAAAAAAATTATAGCTCTATCTCTTATAGTCTCTGAGATCTAGGTGTTCATACGGACGGACGGACAGACACACAAAAACAGACGGACATGGCTAGATCGTCTTGGCTGTTGACGCTGATCAAGAATATATATACTTTATAGGGTCGGAGAGGCCTCGTTCTACCTGTTACATACATTTCCTGCCGGCACAAAGTTATAATACCCTTCTACCACAAACCATACAATACATAGATGCTTCATCCCATGCAAATTTTTGTATCATTAAAAACTGAATTATGGCGGCCCCATTCGGGCCGTGCGCTGCGATTTAAACCCCAGAGCCTCTTCGGCTCATTCGAAAATTGGAAGCGCAGCGTTGAGTTCAGTCGCAGATCAAATGCGGAGCGATGAGCACGGGTGTATTTCGTTGCGCTCTGCTTTCGATTCTATGCCTGCGTGTATGTATCTACATGCTCGCCTATTTTTTTTTATTCGTAGTGTAGATTAGAAAAGGTTTACAGAGTGGAGTTAAAGAAAATTATACCTAGAGAAAAGGAAGAAAAACAGAGTTAGTGGAGCCTGGCTCTTGTGGGACGGCCGCGAAGCAATGCTTCACAAGGGCGTCGGCGCCACTTACTCGCTCGTTCTTTGTCTTGCCTTCTCGGCCCTCCTTTGCTCGTTCATGACCGCTGCCACAAATTGGCTGATCAGTGTCCAGTTAGTGGACGATACCAGCATCAGCGGAACCAACGTCGACACAGTTAATCTTTCACCAATTGCATCTGCCAGCTCTTGTCTTAGGGCTGCGTATCTACCGCACTGAAAAATTACGTGCTCGGCATCCTCCACCGCAGTCGGGAAACAGGCGGGGCACTCTTCGGCTGTGTCATGTCCCAACCGGAACAAGTAGCTCCTGAAGCAGCCGTGGCCACTGATGACCTGGGTCAAGTAAAAGTTCAACTGGCCGTGACTCCTTGTCGTCCATTCCTTAATGAGAGGGATAAGCCGGTGAGTCCACCGCCCTTTGGACGTCTCGTTCCACCGGGTCTGCCACCTTTCGAGGCATTCCCTATGTGCTCTTTGCTTAATGGTTCTTTTCTCGGCGTTGGGTAAGGAGCCAGTCTGGAGCTGCCGGAAAACGCTTACCCTCTCCCTGACCATTTCCTCGAAGGGGGTATGCCGGCAATGACATGTGCAGCCTCGTCGGAAACGGTCCTGAAACCGATTATGACTCTGATGGCGCTCAGCCGGAAGGTTGACGCCAAGCCGCCGATGTACGAGCTTTTGAGAACGGCGTCTGCCCAGATAGGTGCAGCATATAGGGCTATGGACCTTGTCACGCTTGAAATTAGTGCTCGACGACACTGTTTGGGGCCCCTGGTGTTGGGCATCAGGCGAGATAACACCATGTTGGTGACAGCAGCCTTGCGGCCAACCTCCTGCAGGTGTTCTCGAAAACTCAGCCTCGAGTCGATCGTCACTCCCAGGTACTTGAGTGTTCGGTTGGAGGTAATATGGGCGGCTCCGACCTTGACTACCGCCGATTCAACTTTCTTCCTGCTACTGATCAGCACTGCTTCCGTTTTGTGGAGAGCCAACTCCAGTCCAACGGAGAGCAGCCAAGTCCCAATGCAATCGATAGCTCGGTTGCAATTTGCGATTTAGCGACCACAAGTAGCGCAATGTCGTCGGCGAAACTAATTAGGTTTGCTCCTGTCGGCAGGTCCAGTCGAATTATTCCGTCGTACATCGCGTTCCACAATAGCGGGCCAAGCACAGACCCCTGAGGAACGCCTCCAGTCACGATGTACTCTTCTGTTCGAGCGCTGGTATCATATTTAAGTACCCTTGACGAGAAGTAACTCCTGATAATCTTTAACAACTGCCGTGAGACTTTGAATGCGTCTAGCGCCCGTAAGATGCAGTTCCAGCGGGCCGAGTTGAAGGTATTTCTGATGTCCAATGTCACCATCAGACAGTACTTCTTCTGGCCCCCTTTCCAGCGAGTGCCAACAATTGCATTGGAAGCAATGCCAACTACCTTCTCGATTGCATCTACTGTCGACCTGGCCTTACGGAATCCATATTGGTTGGGGGAAAGGTTTCCGTTCACCAATATAGCTTCCTCCAAGCGAGTGCAGATCACCTTCTCCAGCAGTTTCCCCGCCACGTCGATGAGGCAGATAGGCCTAAACGAGGATGAATTGCCAGGCGGTTTCCCGGGCTTCGGAATTAGGACCAGCTTTTCTGTTTTCCACCTATCCGGGACTACAGCTTCTTCCAGGCACTTATTCAGCATTGATGAAAAAGCTTCTGGATGGAGGGAGCAGGCGAGCATTAGTGCCCTTGCGGGTATGCCATCCGGACCTGGAGCCCCGGTTTGTTTCATGCTTCTAACGCATTTTAACACCTCCTCGCTGGTGACCAACTTCAGCGGCAGACCATCGTTGGATGCTGTATCTGGCAGCCATGCGTTGTCTTCCTCCACGCTGGGAAACAAATCCATGACAATCCCACGCAACAGATCATCTGGTGGTGGTGGCGATCTCCGTGACCCGATTTTCTTTATAACGATCTGGTATGCCTTGCCCCATGGGTCGTCATCCAGTGTGTCACACAGGGCCAGGAAACACCGTTTTTTTACTCTCCTTGATCGCATTTTTGAGAGTTTTGCGGCTCTCTCTAATGACTGTTTGCCAATATAGGAAAGAGGGTCTTCCCCGCGCTCTCTGATAGCGCCTCCTCGCGTGGTTGCAGACACGTCTTGCAGCGGCAATGGTCTCGTTCCACCAGTAAACTGGCGTGTGGCGTAGCGAGGGGTTTACTCGACTCGGCATGGAGCCTACGCAAGCCGACTCTAGCCTTTCCATGACAGCTTCGACCATCTGTTCTGCGCCGCCTGAAACCTCCAGCTCTCTCAGCGAGCTTGCAAAGCGCTCGACGTTTAGCTTGCTGGCTGAGAAAGTCCTCCAACGAGGTGCGGCAAAGATGCACCTGTGGCTCCGAGCTCCAATTTTGCAAAAAAATGGCCATATGGTCGCTCCCTGTATTGGAGTCACTGACTCCCCACTCCGCTGAATGAGCGAGCGAACTGCTGCAAAATGTTAAGTCAACAATTGAGCTGGTACCGGCCCTGCTGAATGTCCATTGCGAGCCTTGATTGAGAAGAGTTAGGTCGAGTGAAGCAAAGGCTTCGACCACCAATCGCCCTCTTTGGTTGGTGACCATGCTTCCCCAATCGACTGCCCAAGCGTTGAAGTCGCCTGCGACGAATACTGGTGAGTGGTCTCTCACGTCCGCAGCTAATCTGTCCAGTATGTTAGCAAAGTCCGAAATTGGCAAACTGGGGGCTAGGTATACGCTGTACACCCAAACACTGCCCACTGTCAGCCTGTTGGTAGCCAAACTGGAGTGGGTTTCTGCCACAAACCCATATAGCCGCCTTGCCGGTGTGGTCGCACGTCCAATCAGCTCCAAAACCAGTTCTGAAAGGTTCACTAAGAACGCATACATCAACCTCGTTCTCCCTGATCGACTCCAGTAGGAGGTCCTGAGCCGCTGCACAGTGGTTCAGGTTCAGCTGCATAATCTTCATAGTGAGCGTTTGATACTTCGCCCATTTGCCGAAGGGCAGAGTCTGCTATCTGCTCGGCTACTCTGCATCGCGTCCATCCGATCTTCAGCTTGCCCAGCTGTGCAATTTTTTTGGCCCAAATTGGAGGCACCAGGACCGTCGCCGCCTGAGTGTTGGCGTAAGCTGGTCTTATGCTCTTTACCTGGCACCTGGCAACTTGCTCCGCCATCGCTTTCACAATCTTGCAAGTTCGTCCGAGTCTCTGACAACCAGCTGCGCACCTCTGCACAGTCTCCCAACACATTCTCGATCTCCTCTCGCAGTTTGTCTGTGTTGTCCAGACCTGTTCCTCCAAGTTCGAGCAGTAGATCGCCCTTGGCAGCTCTGCGCGCAGTGGTTACTCTGAGACATCTTTGAGTCTGCCGCCCTGTCGTCTCGTAACTAGAGAGACCACATCGCTGTAGCTCATCTCACCTTTCCCGCTCACTATCAGCGCGTCCGGGCGTACTTTGCTGGTCTTTTTCTTGGCACCGGTGGTGATGTTTCTGCTGGTCCTCGGCTCTACGGTTATCCACTCGCCGCCTTGCACCTGGTTGTTAACATTTTTATTGCGCTTTGGGGGAGGAGTTTTCCTCGGCCCGCTCTCCGTGTCTCGCGGTCGTTTGGGTGTGGCCGCTGCCTTGCTCCCAGTTGCCGCCAACTTAACTTCAATTGGAGCTGCCTGAAATGGTACTACTCCTGCGTTGGGGGATCTCTAGCTGTCTCGTGGCATAGTTGCTCCGCTGCCGCTCGTTACAGCTTCATCAGCCTCATGAGCTTGCTCCTCATTTTTTCGTTTATGTGCCTCTAAGAGGCGAACTGCTCCGAGAGGCCGTCCAGTTCTGTGCCCATCCGCTCCAGAAGGTCTTTGACTGACCGCTTCTCGCTGGCTGGGCCAGCAACAGGCACGATGCGTGTGACCACCATGTCGGGATCAGACCCAGCGACCGCCGACGATCTTGTTGACTCCTCGCTCCTGGTGTCGCCCATTTGGCTATGGCATGCTGTTGCTTCTGCGCTGCCGCCGCCACACGGGAACTTCGGCCTACTAACCACTACTGGTTGTAGTGGAGGTGTGCGCTGCATCGCGCCAAGCGTCAACACGCGCTTTTTCGACCACTTTATTTAAGTACTTGACTTTTTTCGTTCCAGGTGGACTCGAACCGAGGATCGCTGGTAACTGGGAAGTCCGCGCCTTTATGCACTGCGCCACTGCAGCTGCACTCTTTCAGCGGAGCTTATTGCGTATATTAGTATGCAGCTCCTGAAAGTATGCACCTTCAAATAACCCGCTACGCAACAGGCCCTCCTGGAAGTATGCAGTTATTTTTGCGCTTTTTAAGCTTTGCGCTGTGGCAACGCCAGAGCGCCCAGTCTGGCTGAGCAGCTGATGGTGGTGCAGCCCTCGTCGTCAGCTGATCGTGGGAGTGCAATTGATATTGTTTACCAGTAGTTGTGGTCAATTGTACTGGAACCAACAACAATTTCCCTCGCAGCCGTCAACTCTGCCAATGCTTCTTCTGGTAATGCCTACGTCGTCCAGCAGCAGGTGCCCCGACCGACCGTGAGTACACAGGGGTTGAACACTGCTCGAGCTCACTCGTAGTCACTTTTTTTTAGATTTTCGACTTATTTTGGCGAATTTCAGAGCGATCGAAAGGAGCGTCTTCAAAAAATGCGACCGGCTTGTGGAAAATTCAACTGTGTAGGTCAATAATATTCAAAATATTATACAAATATAACATAAGTTGTGTTTTCAAACATCGATACAAAATTAAACAAGTAAGAAAGCTACAGTCGAGTGTGCTCGACTGTGAGATACCCGCTACCCATTTTGAATAAAAGCAAAATATTGCGGTATCATTTTCAAAATATACTGAAAATACAAAAAATGCTAAAAATATATCAAATGATATGTTTGGTATATCGATATAGTACCGCATTCAAAATATACAATAGACGGCACAATATACCAGATTGTCAGCCAAAGCAACTAAGACCCCTAGTAAGTAGGCGTTTTTGCCCATACAAAAGTATTTCTTTAATAACTTCGACAATTTTTATCTGATCGCAACCAAATTTTCAGGAATCATAACAACTATAGTAATTATTATATATGTATGTATCGAGTTCATTTACTTATTGTGTATTCGCGTCCAACAAGGTCATTACTTTGATGGAAGCCAATATTGAGGAGCAGAATAGGCATTTTTTAATAGATGCTACATTTAAAGTTTGCCCTTTCGGAGACTTTAAATAACTGCTTTTTATATGTAACATATACATATGTTAAGCAGATGAAAAATGTGATTATTTCATTGTTTGTATAATTTCATATTTTATTTGAACTTATTATTTATTTTTTAGATAACACATTTTCTATTTGTTTCGATGACGCGTAACGGAGCTCTGTTACGTATGTTGTCTAAAAATGGAAAATTTTCTTAAATTGCAAGATTTTGATGATGATTTTGACGAAGTGGAGGAACAGGTCAGGATCACGCAACACCATCTACAGACGGCTCTGCAAATGTCACTTCCCATTAAGCTTGTGAGAACTTGGAAGATATGTGACGGCATCAAATCATTAAATTCCAAAAAAACACCTGGAATAGATATGCCATCGCACGTTGAAGGTTTTGCCAATGAAGGCTATACTCTCTATTGCTAACATTTTCAATGTCATGCTAAGAGTACAGGTGTTTCCAAAGCAGTGAAAGATGGCTACGATTGTGATGATTCATAAACCAGGCTGTCGACGCCAGATGATGGCAGGTGTGACCACTCAAAACAGCTGACAGTGTGGTCGCGATCAATTGATATCGATAGTGACAAAGCTAGTATACTGTGCGTGTGACCTTGTCACACGCGCAGTCACACTGATCTAGTTTATCCTCACGTTGGTCACCCTGCCCTCTTTTAGTGCTTTTTCCTAATAACATATGTTCCTACTATTCGCTGGCCTGCACAACAAGTGTATTTTTTCAACAAGTGCAATAAAAGTGATTTGTAAAGTTTGCAAATCTACAATAATTCCAAAGTAAAAGTGTTATTAATTATTCTGAAGACGCCCCCCTACACACAGGCAAACCAGAAGCTGAAACAGAATCTTATCGACGAAGGCCTTCTGTGTAAAATAAAAATGCTGCTACCTGCTCCATTCTACGGAATCTTAAAATCGTATATGGATAGACGCGAATTCAAGGTCAGAGTTAGAGACTCATTTTCTACAACATGCCACATGAGAGCTGGAGTCCCGCAGGGTAGTGTTCTAGGACCACTGCTGTACTCCCTATACATACATACTCCTTATGGCCTACCCATCCCAATGGGTGCATATATGGAATATCCCTCCAAGGCACAGTGGGCGATTTGGTCTCGCTAGCGGCATTTAATTAATAACTTCTAAACTAAAATAGATGTCTTCGGTCGGTTTTTTTTCACTGATCAGAGAAAAATCATAGAATTTTTTAAGTTAAAAAATTTTTTTTTTTAATTTTATTTTTATTTTTTTTTTTAATTTAAACAATTTTTTTTTTAAATTTAAAATTTTGTTGTATTTTTATTTTATTTGAACTTCAATTAACATATTTCATATATAAACTTTATTTAAAAAATGATGGGATGATGGAAAAAAATGGGATGACTTCTGAGTGCAATACTAAAAAAAAATCCCTTTTTGGTACTAACACTGTGTCTAAAAAGTACCATAGTTTGAAGGCTAGCAGGTACTAGCAGTTAATATTACACATTTTGGACGCCACTGATTCACACTTTCGGCTAATAAAAGAGTTAGACTCCACGACAGTCAGGTGTACGCTAATCCGGACTCGTTGTTAATACATTGAATTACCACTACGTTTTATGAGCTACACATTTATAGACCGGTCACAAACATTGATTTTTTTTGAAAATACATACCTTGAATATAATAAAAAACCAAACTTCTAACAAATTCACTAAAAATTGTAAATTTCCGAGGAACTCGAAATCAATGCGCGAAAAAAGAAAGAATTTTCTAGAGCTCTTTGCAAAATCATATCGTGTGTTTGACCGTTCACAGCTAATGATCAGTTGATCGTAGAGCTTTTAAAAAGCTTTTAAAAATCTAATCCAGGGGTGCTCAAATTCGTCTTATGGCAGTGCGTTTACTAACACAGATACAAGAAAACGTGTACTTATGTAGCGGCGCTTTTGTGTTGGGACGCAGCTGTGCACTGAGAGAAATTACGATTGTATTTTGTGTTTACATCCAGAACTACGAAGCATATTTCGCATTGTACTTCACATTTAAAGTTTTTGGTAAAAAAAAGTGCTCTCCAATTCATCACTCATTTTTCTAACCCGCCAAAAAATTTAACATAACCGTTACGGTGGTCCACCACAAAATAAATTAAAACCCAACCCAGGCACAAGAATAAGTTCCAGTGCATGTGTTCGAGGAAAAAACAAAAACAAAATACATTGCGGTCAGCGACGCGTGACGACGGAAAGAAATGTAATGACGAAACATGCAAAATTGTTTTTGTTTCACATGCAAATCGAAGCCCATATGCACGGTGCTTATGGGCGCACTACCCATAAGCACAGAGCATCTACAAAAACAAAAGTGCACTCAGTGTATAGGCGTTGAGCACCCCTGATCTAATCAAAGCATCTGCTATCGATATGTGAAAAAATATTAACGGTTTTTTAAATTTGAAAATTTGAATTAAATGCCGCTAGCGAGACCAAATCGCCCACTGTGCAAGGCTCTCATTGCATCTTATGCGGACGAGATTGCTAAATTATACAACTCCCCAAGCAGAGTAGAAGCTGCAAACGGACTCCAATGATACCTGGATAGCTTGGCAGCATGGTGCAGAAGGTGGAATCTGAAAGTCAATTCCACAAAAACGAAAAAACCGTGTTTTACTCTGAAAAGATTAATCTCCACCACTCCAGCTATTCACTTCGAAGGCGTGACACTGGAACAACATACTTCTGCGAAATATCTTGGTATCGTTCTAGACAAGAGACTCACTTTTGCGCCACACTTAAAAACTGTTACCAAGAACTGTGGCCAAAGGCTACAGAAATTGCGCTGGCTGCTCAACAAAAGAAGAAAAATGTCTCTTCGAGCAAAGAAAGCAGTATACGTATGTATGTACATTGCATAGTGCCAATTTGGATATATGGAATGCAGATTTGGGGGATTGCTGCCAAATCAAACTACAAACGCATCCAAGTACTGCAGAATAGGGTGTTACGACAAATTACAAACTGTCCGTGGTATGTGAGAGGATCCACCCTACACCGCGATCTGAAAATACATTCTGTAAAATATTTATGATTGCAATCAAATCAAATTTAACACGATTGTGTGAGTGTGTGAGACGAAGAGAAGAGAAGCGCAGCAACCAAGTCTTCGTGCATACGCATGTACATTAGGGTGTCCCAAGGTAACAGGTGGGATTTTTTAAATTAAAATCGCATACCCTCTATTTTCTTTCCAAATGACCTTATGAACATAGAAAATAAATATTATGGCGATTGAATCAGGACAACCCGTGCCGACTTGATGTCGAACAATCTAAATTTCTGTACAAAATAGGTATTGAAGATTACTAAAAAATCGAGTTAATTAAAATATATACGAAACATATTGCTATTTATTATTATGTACAATATATGTGAAATACATTATTCTACAAATTTTCTTTTTAAGGTTTGTTTTTTACAGTCTGGATAAATCTTCCGGTGTTCTTGTACGCAGCGTAATAAAAATTGCTTTTGTTCCTCTTCAACTGTAATTAATCCATGAAACTCTTGCATCATCTTAACCGCTCTATCAGCAACATCATTGACTGCCCTTAGCATTGAAATATATTCTGTAGATATGCAGATTGGCAGACACACAAGCCGATATAGCGATAGGTTGCTAACTCATAGAAGCAGGCTCGCTAGGAGACTCCTACAAGCTAGACCGTTGATGCGATTGAAGCGTCAAGGGTTCGCCAAAACGTTCACCCAATAGTAAACTTCTCAGAAACTCCTTAAACTAATATGAGGTTTGGCCCAAACATAAACATTTTTTTTCCTGTGTTGTTATAGTACTATTTATACCCGCTACCCATAGGGTAGAAGGGTATTATAACTTTGTGTCGGCAGGAAATGTATGTAACAGGTAGAAGGAGGCATCTCCGACCCTATAAAGTATATCTATTCTTGATCAGCATCAACAGCCGAGACGATATAGCCATGTCCGTCTGTCCGTCTGTGTGTCTGTCCGTATGAAACACTGGATCTCAGAGACTATAAGAGATAGAGCTATAATTTTCGACAGCATTTGTTATGTTTGCACGCAGATCAAGTTTGTTTCAAATTTTTGCCACGCCCACTTCCGCCCCCGCAAATCAAAAAAAAATCGAATAACAAGCGTAAAGCTTAGTTGCGAATTTTGGTATATACAATAACTACTATAGTAGTTATGATTCCTGAAAATTTGGTTGCGATCAGATGAAAATTGTGGAAGTTATTAAAGAAATACTTTTGTATGGGCAAAAACGGCTACTTACTAGGGGTCTGAATTGCTTTGGCTGACAATCTGGTATATTGAGCCGTCTATGGTATATTTTGAATGCGGTACTATATTGATAAACCAAACATACCATTTGGTATATTTTTAGTATTTTTAAGTATTTTCGGTATATTTTGAAAATGATACCGCAATATTTTGCCTTTATTAAAAGTGGGTAGCGGGTATCTCACACTCGAGCACACTCGTCTGTAACTTTTTTACTTGTTTCTTTCTGTACTGGTTCGATACTTAAATAAAGAAGCTAATTATTTGAAAAAAAAAAAACTTTTTAGCAACGGCATGGGTGTTTTTGAGAGCGCGATGTTCCAGAAAGCAGCGAATCTTTTTTTGTAGCACATTTTCGAATGAATAGGGAGGAGTTTGCCATCCGTATGGAGCGCCTTTGTGGATTGGCCAAAAAAGACACCGCATTTCGAAAGGCCATTCCTCTCGATAAACGGATTGCAATCGCATTGTAGGATCTTCTGCGGAGTATCGGACAGTGAGCACGTTGTTTAGTGTGTCGAAAGCAATGGTCTGCAAATTATTGCTAGAATTTTGCCATGTGACCTGTAAAGTTCTGTCATCCGACTACCTCCCGCACAACTTTCTCACGCAATCAAAATTGCAGGCTTTGAAGAATTTGAAATCATACGAAGACGCACACGAAACAAGTGATTTCGATAGAGACGCTGAACTAATTCGACCAGAAATTTCATCCTACATTGTAAACAATAAATAATTAAAATATAAAGAATTTGTGTTTGTTTAACGCATTTATTTCAAATTTTTATTATTTTCAGAATAATATTTACAAAATCATAATATTTAACAAAATACTATTAACAAAATCATAATATCAGCAATACAAGAGTATTTAACAAAATATTTACAAAATCATAATATCAACAATATAAAAGTATTTAACAAAATATTTACAAAATCATAAAATTTTCAACCATTGTTGCTTTTGCTTAACACAAAGCAAAAATGGCCGCACTTCATTGCTGGTAATTTCCTTATAATAATATTTTCAAAACCAAAATATTTGCAAAATCAAAAAATTTAATTTACAATATTCCTCTATTCACTATTTTAAATAGAGTCTTTTCCCTCCACTGCTAGGAAAAATCGCTATATTAATTTTAGACGAGCGTTGCCAAGGCACTCAAGAATAGCGGTCCGCCTGTATGCGTCCTCGACCATGAGACGCTCGAATACTACCTTCATCATCAACTCCAAAAAGGATGATGTTAGAATCACTCAAATACGAATCATTCGAGTCACACGGTTCAGCTAGCGCAGGACTGGACTGCCTGCGCCGACGATTGGAAATAGATGACATGAATCTATCCCACTTATTCTCATCCGGATCTAAAAATAACAGTTAAGAATTACTATTGAAGGTTAAGGTCTTTGAAATCATAGCTTATCCATGCTATCAAGGATGCATTCGTCAAAATTTATAGACTTCATCGCTGACAAAATTCTGTGCACCTTGGCAAAATATTGCCACTGCGATGACGCACCGCCAGTTGGACCTCGTTTCTTAATTTCATTTCTTTTTTTATAACTATACACCCATTATTACTGTAACTCAACAACTTACTTATATTTTTTGGTCAAATTGTCCAACTTGGTCCTCACGTCGTTCCACTCCACATTGAAGCCTGCCGCCAAAAACTTCTCACACATACGTTTGTATATGTGTGTTTTTTTGGGCAGACCTCAATGCCGTCAAATTCTCCTCCCATAACTCGAACTACATAGCCTCGTGAATGGCACTCCACGATATTGACGGCTTGCGTGTTTTTTTGGCTCATCTGAAATATAAAAATTTGCTTTAATAATCAAAATAAAATTTTTATTTTTCTATTTTCATACCTTGGCGCACTTAAATGTCAGCTGTTTGTTTAGTGGTGAGCTCTTTTTCGTTGTCACATCCATAAAATATCGCGAAAGTGCATTCGCTATTTCTACGTAGCTCGCAAATGTAGAAAAATCGACTTTTTTCTTATGGGTTTTTACATGGGGCGAACGTAACATTCGATCTGAATGGAACAAAACCGAGCTTTTGGGTGCAGTGGCTATTAATGGTGCATCATTTATTTCCGATTATGAGAAGGTGATGAGTAACGCTTTGAAAATTTGCATCCAAATATGAATTTATATGCTTGCTGGTTCCATTTTACACAAGCATGTAAAAGAAATGCAATCAGAATTATTGGTTTGGAGAAAATGCTTTCGTGCAATAAACATGCATATATGTTGTTTGTGAAATTTCTATATTTACCTCTTCTACCGGAAAGCAAGATTGTTGAAGCATTTAGTCTTCTTGAAGCTCAAGCCACAGTCTTAGATACGATGCTC
Organism: Drosophila nasuta; assembly: GCF_023558535.2. Classification (NCBI taxonomy): domain Eukaryota; kingdom Metazoa; phylum Arthropoda; class Insecta; order Diptera; family Drosophilidae; genus Drosophila; species Drosophila nasuta. The sequence continues at coordinate 237,378 of NW_026869488.1, forward strand.
GTGTCCTTTTCAAAATATTTTAAGAAGGAGAGGCTTATGTAATAGGCCGCTTGTCGTATCTGAAATTGACTAAGCCTAAAAGTATGCAACATTTTTTCTTCTTTTTTCTGTACACCTACATATTTCTATCTATTATTTATTATATTATTTATTTATATGTTTATTGTCCTAGTTAATTTGTATTATTTAATTTGTTTAGTTGTATAAAATAATTTGTAGTCTGAGAAAATGGTATTCAATGTCTTGTCATGGTTTGTGCTGAGAAGCGGAGCTTTATTTACAAATGAGACTGAAAGCTCCAAAAACAGCGCCATCTATTGGTGGACCACGATACATGCAAGCATTAATTGCTAGATCAGCTGATCGTGTGAAGTCCAGACCAAAATAGACAAGCGATTACCTTTTTGAGTAGGATTAATTGTCAAATTTCCGAAAAAAGGTTTTTGTTGTTGGTTTTGGTTGGAAGAAATGGTTAGCAGGTTATGTGCAAGAACCTGAAAAAAAATAGTGGAAAAGTGCATGTGCTTTAATAGAAAAAAAAAGTACATCAGTGAAGTGGTTGGTGTAGACAGATGCTTAAAACGTACTTGTGAGTATACAAAGATACTTCATTGTATAATTGTTATACTGAGTCGTTAATCTGGTCATCTTCTTTTTACAAAAGTGCACCTTGCCGTCCACTTTTAGCTGTTTGTCCACTAAAGGAATTTGCCAACTGGCGTAAATAAACCAAGTGCCGTTTTCCAGATTAGGGTAAATATTTGTTATACGTATATTTAGTTTTTGTTGTTCTAAGTTTAGTTTTGTCTATTTATTTTTTAGATTCGGCACCCAGCCATAATTTATATAATAACCCAGTTATAAGTTATATAAAAAAAACCGTGTGTAAATTAGAAATCATTTAAAATGAAACTTCAACACACACAACTGCTTGACTAACGGCCAACAACAAAAGCTTCGTCGCAGCTGTGCTGGCCTCCTCAGCTGTCGGTACACCAAAACAGATGGTCTACCTAAACGACGGTAGCCAGAGATAGTTGCCGACTCGCACTGCTAAACGGAGAACTGCTTCCAAGCAGGTTGGCTTCGTCTGTTGTCGAAGAACAACTTACCGTTGGCAGTCTCGCCTCATTCGCTGGCTACGGATTTTGCTGCTCCTTATTGTGTCATCGCGGCAGAAGGCGAATAGCTGATTGTCAGCCTTTGTTTTGAGTATTTTTGTTGGATTATTGTTAGTTTAAATTGTTTAGTTAAAATGTGCATTTTAAGTGAATGTTTATAATTGTTGTAAGTGTATTATGATGTGGCGAGAAAATTGAAACAACAACTTTTCTTGGGCACTCATAATGCAAGTACCACGGTATTGCTGTAGAAAGTAACAACTGCAATCAGTTAAGAATGCATATAAGGCACCATATATAGGCAAAATATCTTTTAAAAATTGTATTTAGTTGTAAAATTTCTTGTGCCTGTATTGCCTGCAAAGAATTGCCCTAGCAGCTCATAGCAGCCAGCTTTTACGCTTGCGCAAAAGCTTTATTGTTATTGTTTATCCACAGCTTCACCACAGACAGTCACTAACACAAGGAAAGATCTTTCTGCGTGGGAGTCGCCGAATGTATGTAAGTCTGTTTCACTCTTACTAATTAATTAGATACATATGAGTTAGAGCTTTTGGTGCATCTCACCATAGCGCTGCTACAGCTGCTACTGCAGTCCCAGCGGTCAATGACCTTGTAAGGCTGGCCATATACATATGCCTGCATTGAGTGACAGCCATCAGCTGATCCTCATCCAATTGCTTGCGCAGAAATTTTTTTGTTTAAAAAGATAGATAATGTTTGCCTATATGCATTGTGCTTTCCATCATTCTCAATGAATTCAGTTTATTTGCAAAATTCTTAATATTTATGTTAGATCATATTTTATATTTATAGGTTAATTATTTTTTTTTGTTTTTTGCTTTATTTATTTTTTTTTCTTTTTGCCTTATTTTAATTACGCCTCATACACACTTACTATGTTTGTCCGTTAATTTATTTATTTATTTATTTTTCTTGTCATTTCGTTTGTAATGTTAAAATTCAAATCACTTTTCTTACATGTTAATAAATTAAGTATGTCCGCTTAATTGTTCACTTTTATTTGGAACCATGCATAACCAAGCAGGAGTAGGTTAGCCGAACCACTGTCTCTTAGGGATCCTGCCAACTTTTAATTTTTGGCATTTGAATGCAGGATCACGGTAGGGTGGGCGTCTGCACACAATATCAGCTGTGTTGCATGAGAGAGTGGCTCCGTCTTCTTTGTTAACCTACCTTCCTCTCCGTCCCTTTCTCTTCTCTTTCACTATTGTTTATTGTAACCTTCCCATTGCACTTCTTTTCTGTCTTCCCTTATGTACGCGAATTTTAAATGTATTATTATTATAAGTGGTGCGTCCTATTAGTTGGCCCTTTCCTTGAACCCCATGCAATCTGAGCAAAGCCCGGAGAAGCCAGCGCGTACGCCACACTAGTAAACCCAACACCAGCACCCGACGAATATTACGCTAGTGATTCGTTACAGATATAATTATAATTTAATAATATATTTTGGCGCCCAATCGTGTGGCCTGTTTTTGGATAGAATCTAAACATGGCCTTTAAAATATTATATATGCTCTAGAATCAATAACATCCAGTGATTCAAGTCTTTTGTTTGTCTTTATACATATTTGTGTACTAGGTTAGTCTCTTTGTGTCTATTTTATTAGCGAGAAAGTAATACCTCGTAAAATCAAGACAAAAGAACTTAACCAAAGAACAAAAGAACTTAAACTTCCCTTTTAGTGGCTGTTAAGGCATTCACATTTCAATTAGTGTTTGAAACGGATCGTGGCTCAGAGCTGCTTTCTCGTCATACTAATTGAAGGTATGCCTATCTAGCAACTAGTCCTATCCATTCAGGTGGGTTAATTAGAAAATCTGGAGGCTAACTTACACTCTGTGAAGTTTTGCATGGTTTCCAAATATCTTATGAATCGTGGTTGTTTATCAGTTTTGTTGAAATTTGCATTTGTATTATTATTTATTTATCTATTTAATTGTTCAGTTATTTTTGTGTGTTATTTATTATTTGGTATTTGTTTATTTATTTATTTATTTCATTTTTCTCTTATTTATTTAAATCTTTATTTATTTATATATTATTTTTCCCCAATATTATTATTTATTTATACAGTTGTTTGTAGAAAATTTTTCCTTCATTAGCAGAAATTCTGAAGATTAGGTCTTACATATCATGCCAGGTCCCATAATTCAAGGTGAAACCATTTGTTGTGTTTGCACTCAGGAGGTCGAACATCCTGCTCAATTGTTAGCTACAAGGTGCAATCATTATTTTCACCACGCCTGCTTTAATACTCGCACTGACAATAGGAATTTGTGTCCAGTGTGCCGAACGGTGTTAACAAGATCTTCTGTGAATCTTGCTGAAGAATTGGAAGCAGCCAGTTCAAGTGCCACTATGAGAACTAGAGGGCAAGCGAAAGCCACGGCGACGGACACATCGGCAAATGCCAATGTAGGAAATTCTACAGGTATTGGTAGTAGGTCCAGCTCGCAGCCAAGGCAGCCGACTCCAATTCCACAAGCTCCGCAGAGTCCAATAGCTCAGCCAGCAGCAAGTGCTGTTGGCCAAGAAATACAACAGACAATTGCGGCTGCGATATCAGCAGCATTAGTGCAGCAGACGCAGTTACTATCGCAGGTGATGGAAAATGGTTTTCAGAGATTAGTTCAGCAACAGCTAGCTGTCAATTCTGAACCAATTCAATCTATTCCAAGACCTTCTCCACCAAGTCCACAGCATCAAAGCTTTGAAGAGTTGTTTGGATTACCAAATCGGCTAGAAACGAATCCGTTGGTAAATCCGAGAGCGCCGCAAGTTGGTGCCAACTCTTCGCCATTAGGTTCTCAATTGAGTAATACTCTACGACCCGACAGGATTAGTCAGATAATTGCTAATTGGAAACTAAGATATTCTGGACACTCGTCTATGTCTATAGAAGATTTTCTCTATCGAGTAGAGTCATTGACTCGACAAACTCTGGACGGAGACTTTGAGTTGCTAGCAAGATATGCGAGTAACTTGTTTGAGGGTAGAGGGAGTGAATTTTTCTGGAGGTACCACAAAAGTGTGACAGAAGTTCGTTGGGCAGACTTATGCAAGGCATTGAAAAATCAGTTTACGGATGGCAGAACTGATTGGGAGATTCGAACAGCTATTTCGCAACGAAAGCAGAAAGCCAACGAATCGTTCGATCAGTTCTACGAAGCCATTATGGCATTAGTAGATTGTTTGAACAGCCCAATGAGTGAGCAGTCCATACTGGAGGTCTTGCGAGCCAATTTGCTCTCGGATATTCAGCACGAATTATTGTATGTGCCAATATTCAGCGTTGAGCAGTTGCGTCACACTGTTCGTACGCGAGAGAGGTTTTTGAAAACCATTTCAATGCCATCAACCGTTCCCAGAGGTTTACCGAGACGGCATGTAAGTGAAGTCACGGTACAAGCCACAATGGATGAAGAGGATGATGTTGAAGAGCCAGAGAATCTGGAGGTGGATGCTCTAACACTTTCTTGTTGGAATTGTGGGAAGAGTGGACATCGATACCAAGATTGCGTAGCAGAACGTAAAGTGTTTTGCTACGGTTGTGGAAAGCGTGACACGTATCGACCCAGTTGCACGAAGTGTGCAATTCCAAAAAACCCGTATGGGCGTGCACCGTTGACAAGTGCACGCAAACTAGTCTCGAAGGATACCAACACGGAGTAAAAGAAGATATAAATGTATCGAAAATAATACCAGAAGTTCAAGTAAACCCGGCTAGATCCAATATTTCAGATTTAGATAATGTTTGTAGTTCTTGTATTCGTAATAAGCAGAGGAAGGGAACTATATACGAATTAAAATGAGGAAAAAAGAGCTTTGTTAGCGTCAATAGTAGACATCGCGGATGATCTTCGTCCTTATGCCCAAGTCAATATACTAGGCAAATTGATAACGGGGTTAATGGACACTGGGGCTAGTATTAACTGCATTGGTGGGAAGTTAGCAGAAGAAATATTAACTAATAATACCGAATATACGCGGTTGTCATCAGCTGTAAAACTGCTGATGGAAATAGGCAACGAATTTGTGGCAAGTTGGTTATTCCTGTCCAGTTTAAGGGCAAGACACATTCACAACGATTTTATATCGTCCCGACTTTGTCGCAGGACTTGTATTTAGGTATTGAGTTTTGGAGAGATTTCGAGCTATTGCCAATGTTTTTGATGCACCAGGCTCACACTAGCAGCATTGCCTCAATTACATTTAATGATCCGCAGCAACTCGAGTTGACAACTGCGCAAAAAACGGAACTTATCACTGTTATCAACCAGTTCCCTTCATTTGCAGAAAAGGGGTTAGGAAAGACCAATTGGCTAACACACGATATTGAGGTAACGGACTGCAAACCCATAAAGCAGCGGCATTATGCAGTGTCACCAGCGGTGGAAAAGTTGATGTACCACGAACTCGATCGAATGTTAGCGTTAGGAGTAATTGAAGAGTCCGATAGCCCTTGGTCGGCACCCGTGGTGTTGGTTCAAAAACCTGGGAAAGTTCGTCTTTGTTTGGATAGTCGTAAAGTGAATGAGGTGACCATTAAGAACGCTTATCCGATGCCGTTAATAGATGGAATATTAAGTCGATTGCCAAAAGCTGAATTCATATCAAGCATTGACTTGAAAGACGCGTACTGGCAAATTCCCTTGTCACCCAATGCACGACAGAAGACGGCGTTTACTGTCCCCGGTAGACCATTATACCAATATACGGTCATGCCCTTCGGCCTTACGAATGCGCCACAAACAATGACCAAACTTATGGACAAAGTCATTCCACCGGAATTGCGAAATGAAATTTTCGTATATTTGGATGACTTGTTGGTAATTTCCGACACGTTTGAAAAGCATTTAGTGGTCCTTAAACAACTTGCAGATCGTCTAACACTGGCAGGTCTCACCATCAATGTTGAGAAGAGCAAATTTTGCTTGCGAGAGGTGAAGTACTTGGGGCATGTCATAGGTCAAGGTACGATACAGACTGACCCTGACAAGGTAACAGCCATCCAAGAGTTTCCCGTGCCGAAATCGATAAAGCAAGTGCGACGATTTTTGGGAACAACAGGCTGGTATCACAAGTTTATTCATAACTATGCTGGTATTGCGGCTCCGATATCTGATACGTTAAAGCAGAAGCGCAAGTTTGTGTGGTCAGATGAAGCGCAGAAGGCATTTGAATTACTTAAAGATCTGATGTGTAAAGCACCATTGCTGCATAGTCCAGATTTCTCCAAACCCTTTGCAATCCATTGTGATGCAAGTCACACAGGTGTTGGAGGGTGCTGATGCAGAAAGATAGCGAAAGTAATGATGTACCAATTGCGTTTATGTCACGAAAATTGAATAAGTGCCAACGCAACTATTCGGTTACGGAGAAGGAGTGCTTAGCAGCTGTAATGTGCGTCAAGAAATTTCGTGCGTATGTAGAGGGTCACGAGTTTTCGATCCACACCGACCATGCGTCATTAAAATGGTTAATGTCGCAAGCTGATTTAAGCTCGAGGTTGGCAAGGTGGGCACTTAAGTTGCAAGCCTTCTCTTTTAAGATCGTGCATAGGAAAGGCAGTCAGAACATTGTACCTGATGCTCTTTCTCGCACTTACACCGAGGACTTATCTTCGCTAAGTGTTGATAAGGTAGTAGATACTACCTCAATCCAATTCAAGTCGGCAGAGTATGTAGAGCTAAAAGAGAAAGTTAAGGCCCAGCTATCTCAAATGCCTGACTTAAAGATAGTAGACCAAATCATTTACCGTCGTTCCGAACATGTGTCGGCAGAACAAGTTGCTGATGACTTATGTTGGAAAGTTTGGATTCAAAAGATCTCATCGCTGAGGTGCTAAGAGAATGTCATACTTCTCCACTCTCCGCACATAATGGAATCACCAAAACCTTAGAACGTGCGAGGCGATTTTACTATTGGCCGAATATGCTAAGTGACATAAAAGCTTTTGTCAGCAATTGTGATATCTGCAAAGTCACAAAGCATTCAAATCAGCCATTGCGACCGCCTTTAAGCCATAATGAAGAAACTTGTAGAATTTTTCAAAAACTATATGTGGACTTTTTAGGGCCTTATCCGCGTAGTCGTTCTGGCCATATTGGCATTTTTGTTGTGGTAGATCATCTGTCTAAGTATCCATTTTTGCACCCCGTGAAAAAATTCACAGCGGAGGCTGTAGTGCGGTTCTTAGAAGAGAACATATTTCATTGTTTCGGTGTCCCAGAGGTTGTTGTATCTGATAATGGAGTTCAATTCAAGTCGGATAAATTCAATGAATTGCTCCAAAAATACGAGGTACACCATCGTTATACGGCTGTTTACGCGCCGCAAGCGAATGCTTCAGAGCGTGTCAATCGATCAGTGCTTGCTGCTATTAAGGCGTATATTAAGCCTGATCAGACAGATTGGGATGAGTCGCTGAGCTTTATTGCTTGTGCGCTTCGATCCGCGACACATTCGGCCGTGCGATCAAGTCCGTATAGAGTGACCTTTGGGCAACATATGGTTACCAACGGGAAAACTTATGCGCTTCTGAGAAGCTTGGATCAACTGGAAGACAGAACTACTCAGTTTAGTAGAGACGACTCAATTGAACTTATTCGTGCGGCTGCAAGGAGTGGTATACTACAACAGCAGATACGCAACGAAAAGTTTATAATACACGTAGTCGAGAGGTCAACTACACTGTAGGGCAGGAAGTGTATAGACGGAACTTCCAACAAAGCAATTTTGTGAAAGGTTTCAGTGCTAAATTAGCTCCAACGTTTGTAAAATCGCGAGTCAGACGCAAGTTAGGTTCCGCATATTATGAGTTGGAGGATTTACAAGGCAAGTTCATAGGCAAATTCCATGCGAAGGACATTAAGCAATAAGCGCTTGTCTTCGCATAATGACTATTAAGCTACCTCAAGCGGGTATCCCACTTTGTCGTTACAACGACTAAGTGTGATTTTGCCAGGGGGATGTGTAATAGGCCGCTTGTCGTATCTGAAATTGACTAAGCCTAAAAGTATGCAACATTTTTTTTCTTCTTTTTTCTGTACACCTACATATTTCTATCTATTATTTATTATATTATTTATTTATATGTTTATTGTCCTAGTTAATTTGTATTATTTAATTTGTTTAGTTGTATAAAATAATTTGTAGTCTGAGAAAATGGTACTCAATGTCTTGTCATGGTTTGTGCTGAGAAGCGGAGCTTTATTTACAAATGAGACTGAAAGCTCCAAAAACAGCGCCATCTATTGGTGGACCACGATACATGCAAGCATTAATTGCTAGATCAGCTGATCGTGTGAAGTCCAGACCAAAATAGACAAGCGATTACCTTTTGAGTAGGATTAATTGTCAAATTTCCGAAAAAAGGTTTTTGTTGTTGGTTTTGGTTGGAAGAAATGGTTAGCAGGTTATGTGCAAGAACCTGAAAAAAAATAGTGGAAAAGTGCATGTGCTTTAATAGAAAAAAAAAGTACATCAGTGAAGTGGTTGGTGTAGACAGATGCTTAAAACGTACTTGTGAGTATACAAAGATACTTCATTGTATAATTGTTATACTGAGTCGTTAATCTGGTCATCTTCTTTTTTTTACAAAAGTGCACCTTGCCGTCCACTTTTAGCTGTTTGTCCACTAAAGGAATTTGCCAACTGGCGTAAATAAACCAAGTGCCGTTTTCCAGATTAGGGTAAATATTTGTTATACGTATATTTAGTTTTTGTTGTTCTAAGTTTAGTTTTGTCTATTTATTTTTTAGATTCGGCACCCAGCCATAATTTATATAATAACCCAGTTATAAGTTATATAAAAAAACCCGTGTGTAAATTAGAAATCATTTAAAATGAAACTTCAACACACACAACTGCTTGACTAACGGCCAACAACAAAAGCTTCGTCGCAGCTGTGCTGGCCTCCTCAGCTGTCGGTACACCAAAACAGATGGTCTACCTAAACGACGGTAGCCAGAGATAGTTGCCGACTCGCACTGCTAAACGGAGAACTGCTTCCAAGCAGGTTGGCTTCGTCTGTTGTCGAAGAACAACTTACCGTTGGCAGTCTCGCCTCATTCGCTGGCTACGGATTTTGCTGCTCCTTATTGTGTCATCGCGGCAGAAGGCGAATAGCTGATTGTCAGCCTTTGTTTTTGAGTATTTTTGTTGGATTATTGTTAGTTTAAATTGTTTAGTTAAAATGTGCATTTTTAAGTGAATGTTTATAATTGTTGTAAGTGTATTATGATGTGGCGAGAAAATTGAAACAACAACTTTTCTTGGGCACTCATAATGCAAGTACCACGGTATTGCTGTAGAAAGTAACAACTGCAATCAGTTAAGAATGCATATAAGGCACCATATATAGGCAAAATATCTTTTAAAAATTGTATTTAGTTGTAAAATTTCTTGTGCCTGTATTGCCTGCAAAAGAATTGCCCTAGCAGCTCATAGCAGCCAGCTTTTACGCTTGCGCAAAAGCTTTATTGTTATTGTTTATCCACAGCTTCACCACAGACAGTCACTAACACAAGGAAAGATCTTTCTGCGTGGGAGTCGCCGAATGTATGTAAGTCTGTTTCACTCTTACTAATTAATTAGATACATATGAGTTAGAGCTTTTGGTGCATCTCACCATAGCGCTGCTACAGCTGCTACTGCAGTCCCAGCGGTCAATGACCTTATAAGGCTGGCCATATACATATGCCTGCATTGAGTGACAGCCATCAGCTGATCCTCATCAATTGCTTGCGCAGAAATTTTTTTGTTTAAAAGATAGATAATGTTTGCCTATATGCATTGTGCTTTCCATCATTCTCAATGAATTCAGTTTATTTGCAAAATTCTTAAATTATTAGAAAATTTCAAAAACCAAAAATAATTATTTATATTATATTTATGTTAGATCATATTTTATATTTATAGGTTAATTATTTTTTTTTGTTTTTTGCTTTATTTATTTTTTTTTCTTTTTGCCTTATTTTAATTACGCCTCATACACACTTACTATGTTTGTCCGTTAATTTATTTATTTATTTATTTTTCTTGTCATTTCGTTCGTAATGTTAAAATTCAAATCACTTTTCTTACATGTTAATAAATTAAGTATGTCCGCTTAATTGTTCACTTTTATTTGGAACCATGCATAACCAAGCAGGAGTAGGTTAGCCGAACCACTGTCTCTTAGGGATCCTGCCAACTTTTAATTTTGGCATTTGAATGCAGGATCACGGTAGGGTGGGCGTCTGCACACAATATCAGCTGTGTTGCATGAGAGAGTGGCTCCGTCTTCTTTGTTCACCTACCTTCCTCTCCTTCCCTTTCTCTTCTCTTTCACTATTGTTTATTGTAACCTTCCCATTGCACTTCTTTTCTGTCTTCCCTTATGTACGCGAATTTTAAATGTATTATTATTATAAGTGGTGCGTCCTATTAGTTGGCCCTTTCCTTGAACCCCATGCAATCTGAGCAAAGCCCGGAGAAGCCAGCGCGTACGCCACACTAGTAAACCCAACACCAGCACCCGACGAATATTACGCTAGTGATTCGTTACACTTAAGAAAGTATCTATTTCATCATTTCCAAAGTATGCTCTCATTTATTCATCTTTTAATTTAAATAGGAAGGACCTAAAAACATATCGGTATTCAAACGATCAACAAGAACCACGGGCTCTGTTGAAGCATATAACTTAAATCTGCGCAATAAAATTTGAACAAAGGGACACTTTTTCAAATTTGTGGAATGTATCATTGATGCGGAGTATGAAAAATGTCGAGAATTCGCTCTTTTTCAAAATGTTAGGATAGGTAATTCAACACAATCAAAACCTATATGTTTAAGTATATACGAAATGTAATTAAAGCCATTAAAATATTTAAAAAAAAGTGAAATATCTCGGCCTAACACTTGACAGAAGACTAACCTGGGCAGATCACATCAAAAATAAAAGAAAACAGCTGAGTCTTAAACTTCGACAAATGAAGTGGCTGCTGGGCTACAGATCCCAACTGAGCCTCAGAAACAAAGTCTTGCTGTACAAAGTGATATTAAAGCCTATATGGACGTACGGGATTCAGCTTTGGGGCACAGCCTCAACTTCAAACATCGAAGTGCTGCAACGTTTTCAAAGCATTACTCTGCGAAGACTAGCCAAAGCACCTTACTATGTTAGAAACCAGGTCATCCACAAGGACCTTGAGACTCCGAGTGTATCTGAAGAAGTTAAAAGGTACGCTTTGAAGTATCAGGAGAGATTGGAGCAACATTGTAACCCGCTGGCCATTAACCTGCTTGACAATAGCCAACATCGCCGACGGCTGAAAAGGCACCACCCCCTTGATCACCCCTTTAGACCACCCAAAGAGTGGTAGTAAATAAAGTTTTGTAAATAATCTCGTAAATACTCGTCAAAAATTAAAAGTTTTCTGTCATTCTATTTGTTATATAATTTACTTATTATCTTTAGATAGATAGATTGTAAATAAATAAAGAATAAAAAAAAAAAAATATATTAACATTATTTTTTAATTTCAAGATCGCGCTTTAAAAATTATGGATGCAATGGAAAGCCAAAGCGAAAGCCTCGGATAGGATCCCCCCTTATGTTGACGACCACCGCAAAATGAAAAAGAACTACGATTTAAGGATATGCACCTGGAATGCCCAAACCCTTAATTAGGAAGGTGCCTCTATCCAACTGGCGGATGCCCTCGAAAAATTAAAGGCTGACATTACCGCCATCCAGGAAATGAGATGGACAGGACAAGGTTGCTCCAAGCGAGCAAACTGCGATATCTACTACAGCTGCCATGCGGAGAGGCGCGAATTTGGATGCGGATTTGTAGTAAGCCGGAGACTTCGCCACCACGTCTCCAATTTCACCCCAGTGAGTGAACGGCTGGCTACAATCCGCGTCAAAGCTAGATTTTTTCAATCTTAGCATAATTTGCGCGCACGCCCCGACGGAGGAGAAGGACGATGCTGTTAAGGATGCATTCTACGCGAGACTCGAGGACACATACGACCGCTGCCCAAACCACGACGTAAAGATCATCCTCGGGGACTTTAACGCAAAGGTTGGGCGCGAACGCATCTTTGACAGCACCGTCGGTCAATTTAGCCTCCATGAGACCACCTCGAACAACGGTTTCAGGCTGATTGACTTTGCCGCGGTGCGAAACATGGTAGTGAGATTCCAGACCAGATTTCGGCACCTCGATATCCACAAGGCTACATGGCTGTCCCCTGATCAAAAAACGCGCAACCAGATTGATCACGTTTTGATAGGCGGAAGGCATGCCTCAAGCGTGATGGACGTGCGTACGTTTCGTGGAGTCAACATAGACTCGGACCACTATCTTGTCGCAGCCAAGATACGCATGCGGCTATGCCGAGCGGAAAACGTACGCCCCATCACGCAACGAACGCTTGACGTCACTAGGCTGCCATCACAACGGACAGCAACAACCTACTCCATTCACCTCTCGGAACTGCTCCACCAACCTACCCCGCTCCCTGTTGACGCCGGCGGATTCTGGGCGCACATATCCCACTCCATGCGAGCTGCCGCTGAAACAGCCATTGGGTTCCAGCGCCCACACACACGGAACCAATGGTATGACTAGGAGTGTCGCGTCGCAGCTGCGGCAAAAAACGCCGCCTACAGAAAAACGCTGTAGTCTGGCGCAACGCGTGCTACGTGTGAACGTTACAGGGAGCAAAGGATGGAAGAGAGGCGACTTTTTAGACGGAAAAAACGGGAGCAAGAAAAGCGAGAGTGCGAGGAACTCGAGGTGTTACAAGACAGAAATGATGCTCGAAAATTTTACCAACAAGTCAACCGTCTGACACAAGGTTTCAAGACCGGAGCATCTAACTGTCGAGATGAAAATGGAAATCTGGTTACAGATACGCAGTGCACGCTGAGGTTATGGAAGGCGCATTTCTCCAAGCTGCTAGCAGGCGATGTCGGCAGCCCGATACCACCAATCGACGACAATGTGGATATACCACTACCTAGCCATGACGAGGTCCGAGTTGCTATTATGCGACTCAAAAACAACAAAGCAGCCGGTGCTGATGGACTGCCTGCAGAGTTGTTTAAAGCCGGCGACTAAGAGCTGATAAGGTGCATGCATCAGCTCTTCTGCAAAATATGGCTAGAAGAAAGCATGCCCAACGATTGGAATCTCAGCGTCCTTTGTTCTGTGCTGAAGAAAGGCGACCCAACGATATGCGCCAACTACCGGGGAATCAGCCTGATTGCCATCTCATATAAGGTCCTATCGAGCGTAATATGTGAACGACTGAAGCCGTATACCAGCACACTGATCAGACCTTATCAGTGCGGTTTCAGACCTGGTAAATCCACCATAGACCAGATCTTCACATTGCGCTAAATCCTTGAGAAAACCCACGAAAATGGAATTGACACACCATCTCTTTGTCGATTACAAAGCTGCATTCGATAGCCCGACAAGGGAACGCCTATATGCCACCATGTCTGAGTTTGGTATTCCTGCAAAGCTGATACGTCTTTGCAGGATGACATTGAGCAGTACCATCAGCTCTGTCAAGGTAGGAACGAAGCTCTCTGAACCTTTCAATACCGTTCGAGGTTTCAGACAAGGCGACCCCCCTGCCGAGCAACCTCTTCAACTTCGTGATGAAAGGGGTCTTGCGGAAAGCCGGTGTACATCAAGCTGGCAATATTTTTTATATGATGATGATATTGACATCATTGGCCGCAGTAAGCGTGATGTCACTGCTGCAATTTCCGCTATCGAAAAAGAGTCAGCAAAAGTGGGTTTGGCGGTAAACGAGGGCAAGACGAAGTATATGCTGTCGACAAGCAGGGAGGCGCGGCGCCTAGACTCCCCACGTGGCAGACAGCAATACGTTCGAAGTGGTCAAGGAGTTCACGTACCTTGGCACTGCGATTAACACCAAAAATGACGTCAGCCTGGAGATCAAGCGAAGAATCACACTTGCCAATAGGTGCTACTTTAGTCTGAGTAGGCAAATGTGCAATAGAGACCTCTCTCGCCGAACAAAATTAGCACTCTACAAGACACTCATCCTACCTGTGCTCCTTATTTTTTTGGACGTTGACGTACTAACGGCAGTACCATCAAGTGGCCCAGCGATACCAAGCACGGGCTTGTTGACGCGCGGACAAAACAAAATAAATTTGTGAACAGCATGCATTAAATGAAAACCGCGAATAAATATTAAAAGACGCTGGACAGCTAATTAAATTAGATTAAAAATATGTTAGAATAAATGTATAATAAAATAAATAACAATTAAATACTCGATAAATAAGCTAATAATAAGGTTTTAAGCAAAGGAATAGATTTACTAGAGCAAACTACGTTATTGAGATTATTATAGTTCACACACAGAATACGGAAGGGATTATGGCAAGCAAAGTTAGTAGATCTACGTGAAATGAGAAGTGGAAGAAAATTCCTAGTGATCCTGACAGGAACTGCGAAACTAATTTGACTTAACAGCTCCAAAGAGTCTATTTCACCATTAATTAGTCTCTATATAAAAACAGCACCTTGCATAGTTCTACGGTCAGAAAGAGAAGAAAAGTTTAGTAATAAAAGTCTACTGCGATACGGTGGTAATCTAATATTAGGATTCCAATTTAAACTACGAAGAGCAAATCCCAGAACACCCATGGCCCTATTTACAGCAGACAGAATATGTTTATCGAATTTTAGTTTTGCATCAAGCAGAACCCCTAAGTCATTCACACCTTCAATTCGCTCAAGAGGTGTATCATATAACATATAGTTATTTAACTGGGAAGAACCCCTACAAAAGGTCATAAACTTACACTTATTGCAGTTGAGATGTAACATATTTACTCTGCACCAAGATTCTAGACGATTAAGGTCACATTGTAACAGTGAGCTCGCAAGACTATCATTAAATGTCAGGCAAAGCTTAACGTCATCGGCGTACATAAGTACACGAGAATGCTCAATAACAGAAGGAAGATCATTTATGAACAAAGTGAACAATAGAGGACCCAAATGACTGCCCTGGGGCTCACCAGAAGTGACTTGGACACATTTAGATACAAAACCATTGTAGAAATCATTCCAAATTTTGTTGGAAAGGTATGAGGTTATCCACTCAATTAGGCTATGAGGAAACCCTAAAACATTAAGCTTATACAGTAAGAGGTGATGATTAACAGAGTCAAAAGCCTTACTAAAATCGGTGTAAATGACATCCGTTTGCATTTTATTCTCGAATCCTTTAATTACATTTAATTATTTGAGTAGGTGCAGAATAAGATTTCAGCGTGATCCAAAGCGATTTTACGACTTCGTTAACTCGAAGCGTAGATCCGCGTCATCACCAGCATATATGTCTTTGGAGAATATGACAGTATCTAATGGTCATGATGTTGCCGATTTATTTGCGGACTTTTTCCAAACGACATATTCTGTCCCAAGTTCTCAAAATTCCTTTTCTTATCCTTATCAGTTAAATTCATCTAATTGTATTTTTGGTCCTTTAATTACTGAAAGCTCTATTTTAACGGAACTATTGGCTATAAAACCTGTTTTTTCGGCTGGTCGGATGGAGTACCTAGTTGTGTGCTAAGGTATTGTGCTGGTAGTATCTGTAAACCGCTTTTTAAATTGTTTGAATTATCCGTTAACTTATGTTCTTTTCCTAAAATCTGGAAAAATCATACATTATACCTATCCTAAAAAAGGGAGCAAATCTAAAGTTCAAAATTATCGTGGTATATCTAAATTGTCTGCGATTCCGAAAGCATTTGAAAAAATTATAACTTCTCAACTGCAACATCTGTGTAAATCTATAATTTCACCTTACCAACATGGGTTTGTGAAGTCTAGATCCACTTCTACTAACTTATTGGAGTTCTCTTCTATTGTAATTAAAGGATTCGAGAATAAAATGCAAACGGATGTCATTTACACTGATTTTAGTAAGGCTTTTGACTCTGTTAATCATCACCTCTTACTGTATAAGCTTAATGTTTTAGGGTTTCCTCATAGCCTAATTGAGTGGATATCCTCATACCTTTCCAACAGAATTCAGAATGTTTATTATAATGGTTTTGTATCTAAATGTGTTCAAGTCACTTCTGGTGTGCCCCAGGGCAGTCATTTGGGTCCTCTATTGTTCACTTTGTTCATAAATGATCTTCCTTCTGTTATTGTGCATTCCGTGTACTTATGTACGCCGATGACGTTAAGCTTTGCCTGACACTTAATGATAGTCTTGAGAGCTCACTGTTACAATGTGATCTTAATCGTCTAGAATCTTGGTGCAGAGTAAATATGTTACATCTCAACTGCAATAAGTGTAAGTTTATGACCTTTTGTAGGGGTTCTTCTCAGTTAAATAACTATGTGTTATATGATACTCCTCTTGAGCGAATTGAAGGTGTGAATGACTTAGGGTTCTGCTTGATGCAAAACTAAAATTCGATAAACATATTCTGTCTGCTGTAAATAGGGCCATGGGTGTTTTGGGATTTATAAAACGCTGGTCGAAAGAGTTCAATGATCCCTACATCACTAAGACTTTATACGTCTCACTGGTTCGTCCTATCCTTGAGTACGGATCTCTTGTCTGGAATCCCCAGTATAGGGTTTATCAAGATAGGATTGAATCGGTGCAGAAACAATTCTTATTATTTGCTCTTCGTAGTTTAAATTGGAACCCTAATATTAGATTACCACCGTATCGCAGTAGACTTTTATTACTAAACCTTCCTTCTCTTTCTGACCGTAGAACTATGCAAAGTGTTGTTTTTATACTGAGACTAATTAATGGTGAAATAGACTCTTTGGAGCTGTTAAGTCAAATTAGTTTTGCAGTTCCTGTCAGGATCACTAGGAATTTTCTTCCTCTTCTCATTTCACGTAGATCTACTAACTTTGCTTGCCATAATCCCTTCCGTATTCTGTGTGTGAACTATAATAATCTCAATAACGTAGTTTGCTCTAGTAAATCTATTCCTTTGCTTAAAACCTTATTATTAGCTTATTTATCGAGTATTTAATTGTTATTTATTTTATTATACATTTATTCTAACATATTTTTAATCTAATTTAATTAGCTGTCCAGCGTCTTTTAATATTTATTCGCGGTATTCGTTTAATGCATGCTGTTTACAAATTTATTTTGTTTTGTCCGCGCGTCAACAAGCCCGTGCTTGGTATCGCTGGGCCACTTGATGGTACTGCCGTTAGTACGTCAACGTCCAAATAAATAAATAAATAAATAAAAACAATAGAAGAGAACTCCAATAGAAGTGGATCTAGACTTCACAAACCTATGTTGGTAAGGTGAAATTATAGATTAACACAGATGTTGCAGTTGAGAATTTATAATTTTTTCAAATGCTTTCGGAATCGCAGACAATTTAGATATATCGCGATAATTTTGAACTTTAGAATTGCTCCCTATTTTTAGGAAAAGAACATGAGTTAACGGGTAATTCAAACAATTTAAAAAGCGGTTTACAGATACTACCAGCACAATACCTTAGCACACAACTCGGTACTCCATCCGGACCTGCCGAAATAACAGGTTTTATAGCCAATAGTTCCGTTAAAATAGAGCTTTCAGTAATTAAAGGACCAAAAATACAATTAGATGAATTTAACTGATAAGGATAAGAAAAGGAATTTTGAGAACATGGGACAGAATATGTCGTTTGGAAACAGTCCGCAAATAAATCGGCAACATCATGACCATCAGATACTGTCATATTCTCCGAAGACATAAATGCTGGTGATGACGCGGATCTACGCTTCGAGTTAACGAAGTCGTAAAATCACTTTGGATCACGCTGAAATCTTATTCTGCACCTACTCAAATAATCATTATAACACTCATTGTTATGAGTGCGAAAAGCAGCTTGAGCAACAGAATAGCGGAGAAAATCAAAAGAAGAGCCAGTTCCCTTGAATTTTTTGTAAAGTCTCGACTTACGATTTCTTAAAATTCGATAATTTCTTAGTAAACCATAAGGGTTTATCAGACAAATATGGAATACTTGATGGAACACAAGCATCAAATAGCGAGTTCAAAGTAGAATAAAAAAATTCAACCGCTATATCCAAGTTCGTAGACAAAGAAAGTTGGGACCAGTCAGTTTGAGATATAAGCAGAGCAAGTTTCTCAAAATCGGTTTTCCGAAAACAACGAGAAAGCTCACCACAACGTACACTCGGCTCTGACGCAATAAATGGGAGCTCCAATATAATTTCCAAAGTGGGATGGTAAGGGTCTTCAGGGGAAGATATAGGAGATATTCTCGATAGAGAACATGAATCTGGGTCTAAAATGAAAATAAGGTCTAGAGACCTGTTTAAGCAATTTGGAATACCATTAATCTGAGACAATGATACCCCGAAGAGACCATCAATAAAAACATGGGATATGGCGCAGAAGCATGGATAGTGTCAATGACAGATGCAGTAGCGTTTAAAGTGTTCGAGAGAAAAATTCTTCGCAAGATCTTCGGTCCCGTTCGGATTGGGGACGACTTTCGCATTCGGATGAACCACGAGCTGTACGAGTTATACGACGACGTGGACGTGGTCCGGCGCATCACGATACAACGTCTGCGCTGGCTCGGCCACGTTATGCGTATGGATGAAGAATCTCCAGCTCAGAAGGTATTCGAAGCGAGAGTCGACTACGGGCGACGACGAAGGGGACGACCAAATCTCCGATGGAAGGACCAAGTAGAGCAGGACCTCAATCTACTGGGTATTTTCAATTGGAGGAGGCGCGCGAAGAGCAGAAGCGCCTGGAGGGAAACGCTAAGGTCGGCCAAAACCCGAAATGGGTTGTAGTGCCACCTAATAATAATAATGGATTTGTTTGACAAGGGAGAAATTGACATACAGGGGTACTTTTTCGCAAAATGACCTTTTTAAAAAAACAGAACTTGTTCGACAGTGTGCATATGGATTCCAATAGTGAAAGTTTTTCTTAAAGCTTTGGATTAGCACTATAGTTAGATTTAGAAACTTTTTCTGGTTTACCAAAAAAATGTATAAATTCGTTTAATTTTTGGCTTGCGTACGGATTTGTTTATTTTTGATATTATCAGAACAGAAAAAAAAATCCAAAGCCATTCTTAGCTCTAATTAAAGTACTAATCTAGAGCTATAAGAATAACCTTCGCTTATTTTTAAAATTGTTTTAGTTTATGATTTTTTCACTGTAAAGACGCTCGCACAAATTCTGTCAGAGAATTTCCATATATATAATATATAAGTTGAACTGATTTATATAAAAAATAAACCCTACAAGCCGAGTATCATAAGGTGTGAGACAATTTTGGTAGTTAAATGGAGATCAGTAGTTTTGAATTCTCAATTTTGTTTTATTTATTTCTTATTTCACTGGTAGATAAGTCAACAATGGTGTAGATATTTCCGCTTCTGGGATTGTCCTCAAGTCCAACGTCGATAGGAATGTTATACGGGTGGTTGTCACGGGAGTCAGTGTGAAGCACACTGACTATGTTGCACTGTACACACTGTTCCGGCGTCGACTGTAGTAGTTTGTAGTCACACTACTACAGCTAACGGAAAGAAGTTGTGGTTCGTGCGAATAGTATAAAACGTGGCACGCGGCGTGGGTGGAATGGTTGTGAGTGTGTAATCACACTGGCCCAATCACACCGTACACACTGTTCCGGCGTCGACTGTAGTAGTTTGTAGTCACACTACTACAGCTAGGGGGTTCGGTGTACTTCGCGAAGAATCGTAAGCAGGATGTTCGGTGTAGGTGAGGCGAATGTTGGTGTGTAATCACACTGGCACAGCCGCACTATACACACTATTCCAGCGTCGACTGTACTACTGGTAGTCTCACTGTTACCGGGAACGGACACTTTGCTTTGCACGAGCACTACGGAAAACGAGGTACACAGTATGAGTGAGACAAATGCTGGCATGTTATCACACTGGCACAGTCACACTGTACACACTTTTTCAGCGTCGACTGTAGTAGTCTGTAGTCACACTACTACAGTGAACGGGAAAAAAATATGCGCGTTGTGCGAAAAGAAAAAGACGAACGAAAGACGCGGCGAAAAAGAACAATATGTAGCGTATGACGTTACTGTGGTTGTGTTAGTGCGTTGTCGCACTCGAGGAGGCTGATGAAATAACAATGCTACTGGTTATGCGTAGTCGCATATGTTAAACGGGGGAGCAACGGGGAAAAATCAATGAGCAAGTGGATATCAAGCATCCAGCTTGAACGTACCTATAATACTCGTTGGTTGCGTGATGATCTTCTCGTTGTTAAGTATGCACGTGGGTTCTGCTCAAGACTTTTGTTACAGGCACTCGCGGGTAAAAGCGTTTCGCACTGGCAAGTTCTAATCAGAGTGTGAGCCGCTCCTCCTACTCTCGCCTTTATCTAGATCAAGGTCTTGGCTCTGCAAACTTGCTTGTACTTCCTTTTCCCTAAATTTGCGAATGCGCCGTTAACTCACTTTGTTGCACCTGGGCTGTTAACTCGCTTGGCTCTTTTTGCGTTGCACATGCGCTGTCAACTCGCTTGGCTCTGTTTGCGTTGCACATGCGCTGTTAACTCGCTTGGCTCTTTTTGCGTTATTGTCAAATTACATATTTAATTTTCAAACTTACCGATATTTCTACATTTTTGTGGCAACACTTTTGCTCCCTTCATTGGGCATTTAAAAATAGTTAAATAAAATCCTTCATGGATAATTGAATTGAGCAAGTGAATAATAATGAGCAAGTGAACAAAAATGAGCAAGTGAACAATATAGAACAAAAATGAACGAACATATTCGCTCGCTCAGTTGAGTGAACAACTATTTTTTGTTCACCCACTCATGAGCAACCCAACACTATATCAAATGAGCACGAGCGCATTTCATTGCGCTGTGCTTTCGTTTATTTGATTCGTTTATGAATCCACATGCTCGCCCATATTGCTATATGTATGCTCACCGAACCAATCTTATGGGAAATATAAACAATTTCGATTGCTCGCTTGAGCAAATTTCCAATTACTCCAATTTCAATAGCGCAGTCATTTTCGATGTAAACAATTATGCTTTACCCAAAACGCAATTAACGTAAAGCGCAGATCACAATGCGCAAAACTTAGTGTAAACTCAAGAGCGAATGCTGACATGTCAAAACCCAACTGTAAACACAATTGCATTTCACATATCAAATCTTTGATGTAAAAAGATATGTCCCAACTTAGCTGCAACCACTTTTCTACTTTAGTTATAATTCGATATCCGAATAAAGCGGAAGCTTGCAGCTCTGTTCAGTACAACTGAATTGATTAAGTTGTACTGCGTAGCCAAACGTTTGAGCAGTGCTGTATGTACTTATGTACATACATATGTATGTCTGTATGTACCTTGCAGTTCTGAGCGCTAGTTCATTGCTGGTGAAATAAGCACTTACCAGCAGACCGCCACTACTTACAAAGTGGCGTCTAGCAATGCGTTTTTTAATTTCCGTTTTTGTATGAAATGTCCGCAAATATGGTCAATCGTAACCGCCTCGATTACCCACGAACTAGTTAAATAGTGCAAAATATTAGGGTTTTTAAGGAAAGTACTTACATTAGACCTCATGGAACGGCCGGTAAAGTAAGTACTTACATGGGACCCCATGGAACGGCCGGAAAAATAAGTGCTTACATCGGACCCCATTTAAGGGTCGGTAAAATAAGTGCTTACATCTGATCCCATTGAAGGGTCGGTGAAGTAAGTACTTATATTGGACCCCATGGAGGGGCCTGCCATTATAAATTGAAAAACATGTACAATTGCAATTACAGTTTTTATTTAATTTAAATTTTTCTTTATTCTAACGGGTCTTGTTCTTTCATTACTTTTAGGCAGTTCGAGTTTTTAAAATATCTCTTTTGGAGCTGCAGGGCCTTTCTCAATTGGTCCTCAGCTGGGCCAATACCGCCGACTGCAGTAATTGAATCTAGAAATAAAAGGATTAAAAAGTTTTAATATATTGAAGTGGATAATGATTATTAAATAACTATTTTTCAAAATACTCACCGATCATAACACCAAAGAAATTGTCTTCTTTTCTAAGGGCCACTTTCCCCTGAACGCCATTCACATTATACGCCAAGACCACTTCATTGGCTAAAATATTTTTTAAGTTTTTTAATATCCCGCCATTTGATATTAAATTTGTTATTGCATCGATCTGTGAACGAAATAGATCTTTAACTAAAAGAAAATTTTGTGTGCTTATACATACATAGAGCTCTTGGCTAGCGATATTTATATTCGAATTAAACTCAATCAGATCATCTACGGTCTGAATGGGAAATTGGCATGCCAACTTCTGCGTCTGTCCATGGTCCTTGGACATCCCTTTAGTGGAGGCTGTTTGCTCCGAAGAAGCTTCTACTAGGATCTCCATTTTTTTCCCATGACTTTTTGTTTAGCTGAATATAAATATATAAATATAATATAATACAATAATGAATATAAAAATCAGTAATCATTCAAACATACTCATGCCTTTTAAGGTCCTTACTTCATCCCAACTTTTTCGATAGCCTCCTTTGTTTCGACTGCAAATAAAAAACAAATTCAAATTGGCCGAATTTAAAAATAACTTAGACACTCACCTCGAGAGGAACTAACTTGATCCGAAATACTCAAGGCGCTCAATAGTCTCTCCACATTTGCACTATTTCTTATCTAAAAAACAACAGTTTTAATACATAATTTGCTACAGCTGTCTTAAATATTTTTTTAAACTTACCAGTCTTAAGAAACTCCAATCTGGCTGGGCTGTCCGACATCGTCTATATACAACTCGTTTGTTATTTCTTGGGGCTTTTATATAATATATATGACATAATTTAGGGTTAAACAGATAAAAGAACGACAATATCCTCAATCATCAATATGGTGAAGTAACGCCATTATAATCATATCCTTTAAATATGGTATTGCGACTGCTTTACAAATCAACTGGTTTAATTCAAAAATTTCTTCTACTAGGTAAATAACCAAGTCAGAGGATCTTATATGCTCCGTATAAAAGTTCCGCACATTCTTGAATCGTCTTCCTCTAAATGTATCTTCCATAATTGATTCTATTCTAATCGGAATATCTCCTTCAATGTAACAATAATTGTTTGGTTCCTTCTGGATTAATGTGCTTCCTTTAAGTATTATTAAATTTTTTTTCGGTCTCTAATATTTCTTGGATAGGTAAATTCTGTTCTTCGTCAATTCTCCGGTAAATTTGCTCTAAAATGTTTTGTTGGCTTTCTGACAAAATTTTTCAAATGTTGCAAATACTTTTCAAAAACATAGGCAGAGCCTTTAACTGGATCTCGAATGTATTCCACCGTTTCTTTTACTTTTCGTAGTAAGCTATGTATGTTATATGAAACACTATTTTCACCAAATATAATTCGAAAATTTGAAACAAATAAGTTCAACATTCGCTGAATGGTTTCCAAATTAATTTTTCGTTGATATGGGCAGCAAAGCATCCTATACGCACAATGCAATAACAAAAACACATAATAATGGTCGCCTGATAATTGATTTTTGAGTACAAATATTCCCGTATACAGTAAAAATTGTCTAAATTCCGTTGCTTTCCAGTTATGTATATAGTTAACTTAAGGGTCTTGGCTTTCTTGCGAATTCTTTAGGCATCTTTTTGCGTATGTCAATTAATTTTTGAGATATTTTAGATTTCTTGTCGTTCGTCAATTTTTTGTAAGTCTTATATATGTCATCAATCGAACAAGAAATTTACGCATGACTCCTAAGTCAAATAAATGTATGCAGTCTAGTGGAATTTGAGAAACCATTTTTACATTCACGGTTTCAAAAGGTGTCATTTTTGTCAAATATTGTTTTAAGTGATGATCTGAATATTACCTACTTTTGAAGTCCTCGTCGGTTATTAAGTCTTCACACTTTGTTGTGTATGTTAAAACACTATTTATTTTTTTTGCCGACCTGTATGCATTTTGAACATCCATGCGAAGATGTATGTCCGGGAGTCCCACTGATGTAAGCCCTAGCTGGGGCATCACAAACAATAGCCCTTAATTTTAATTGTATATTTCTTTATTCTGTGTCAATTCCATTTTGAAGAAGATATTTTAGCTCACAAGTAAATTGGCTTAGAAATTCGCCAAGACTATTGGGCTTAGATTTTCCCAAAAATATTCCAACAGGGATAACAGGAGAATTTTTACTATTTGTTACTTTTATCAAAATTGGCCATAGTTGCGAATGTTTATGTCAATAGTTATGTCGTCAGTAAAATTAATTAAATTCAAAAGCGTAGCAATCTGAGTTTTAATGCCAATGTGCAAATAACGGCCACCACTCATTTGCATTATTTTATTTGGAGCACTGTATTTGTAAAATGGACCGACATCTAAACTATTTTTTAGTATTCGAACTAAATCAATTGCACAGCCACGTGTTGGCCTATGCTTTAATTATTGTTACCGTTGTTTCTTTTCGTCTTTAGTTCATTGTGAATATTGTCTTCATAAATTATTTCCTCCAAAAAATTCGCTTCACTGTCATTATTTCCATAATGTAAATTTTCTCTAATAATTTCCACTTCTTCTTTAGGCACATTTTCGTTCTCCACTGTGGAACATAACTTTTCTTTATATTTTTCTTTTTGCTGGTGCTTTAGCCTTCTTATATGTCGTTCACTATACATTATTGTAACAGCTTGTCGTACTTTTATTGTTTATTTAATATTTACACATTAGTACACATATAATACAAACATATATTATTTTTTAAGTCACTCACCCAATAATCGATTGATCCGCTTTGCATTTCTCAACTCAAATGCCTGCAAAAATTTTATCAGCCAGCAAGCACAGCTGCGTTTAAGCAAAAGAGTAGCATAAAATAAAACAAGTAAGAAAGTTACAGTCGAGTGTGCTCGACTGTGAGATACCCGCTACCCATTTTGAATAAAGGCAAAATATTGCGGTATCATTTTCAAAATATACCAAAAATACTAAAAATATACCAAATGATATGTTTGGTATATCGATATAGTACACCATTAAAAATATACCATAGACGTCACAATGTACCAGATTGTCGGCCAAAGCAACTCAGACCCATAGTAAGTAGGCGTTTTTGCCCATACAAAATTATTTCTTGAATAACTTCCACAATTTTTATCCGATCGCAACCAAATTTTCAGGAATCATAACTACTATAGTAATTATTGTATATACCAACTCGTAACTCTAGCTTTAAAATTGGGCTTGTTACTCGATTTTTTTGATTTGCGGGGGCGGAAGTGGGCGTGGCAAAAATTTGAAACAAACTTGATCAGCATGCAAACATAACAAATGCTGTCGAAAAAAAATTATAGCTCTATCTCTTATAGTCTCTGAGATCTAGGTGTTCATACGGACGGACGGACGGACGGACTGACACACAGACGGACAGACGTGGCTATATCGTCTCGGCTGTTGACGCTGATCAAGAATATATATACTTTATAGGGTCGGAGATGCCTCCTTCTACCTGTTACATACATTTCCTGCCGGCACAAAGTTATAATATCCTTCTACCCTATGGGTAGCGGGTATAACAAACGGTTCTTTCTGGACAATTGTTTTTGTAAGCGGTGCACCGAAGACGGGTAAACAAACAGCGATGTAAAGCATAATCGAAGTTTTGTCTTTAATCTTGTGTATGCTCCAGAGAACGTCAAGGGTGTCACTTTTTGGCACCCGAATCACACTTATAAGCATGGAGTGCTTGTCGCACTCACAAACAAAAAGAATAGTACAACACACCCAAACGCACAAATCGCTTTCTGTGTTTCGTTTTTTTGCATTTCGTCACTCATTGAAACAGTAAGCGTAGATTCTATTTCACAAGACACTCAAAAATTTTGCTGAGATAAGTAAACTGCGTAGTGCACTTAAAGCAAGTGTACCAAAAGCAACGGTAGATCACAAAAGGCAATGCGCAATAATGCGCTGTGAGCGAAACACTCCTGCTTTACAGTTATGATTTCGAGTGTCTTTGACTTGTATGAATGCATGATCGCTGGTTTTTTGGTCGCTTGATTTCAGTTGTTAGTTGAAGCCTAAGAAGGAATTAGCAAAATATATATTGTAAGACCTAGTCATTGAAGACTCATTCACTTGTAATAATTATAAGCATTTGTTATTTTTATATTAGTCACTGAAGACGGCAATTACTTAATTTAATTTACGACTTCTAATCTAAGATTAAAATGAATCCAAAAGGAAAACTATTAACGACTGAATTACCTGTTCCTTTATCTGTATGAACGATCTCAAATTCATATAAAATATGTAATGACTTTCTTGAAAACATTAAAATTAAATACGCGCAATGAAGCAGCAAAACACGGCTTTTATTTTCATCTCACATATATGTACATATATATCTTAAAAACTTAAAAACAAATATGGATGTATGCATGAAGCTAATGCAAGAATAACAACAACACACTTGTCTCTCACATATTGTGTGTCTCAAGTGTTGTGCTCTCAATTTCGCACATTCTTTTTGCTTTCGCATATTGATCGGCGTCAACTCATGTATACATGCAGAAAAGAGCACGAAATCGTTTTGCGAGTGTGCGTATGAGCATGTCCGAAAATATCAGTGCAAGGCAACAACACTTATTTAAGAGTGCCGATCACACTCTAAGTGCCGTAAATGCACAAATGATTCGGGTACACTTATTGTTTGGGTGTACCCTTGCCGTTCTCTGGCATGCTCTTTCCACAAAATAACAAACACCGTTCGTTTACTATAGGGTCAATCTAGTAAGTACCCATGCACAGTGGGCGATTTGGTCTCGCTAGCGGCATTTAATTCAAATTTAAAAAACCGTTAATATTTTTTCACATATCGATAGCAGATGCTTTGATTAGATTTTTAAAAGCTCTACGATCAACTGATCATCAGCTGTGAACGGTCAAACACACCATATTGCAAAGAGCTCTAGAAAATTCTTTCTTTTTTCGCGCATTGATTTCGAGTTTCTCGAAAATTTACAATTTTTGGTGAATTTGTTAGAAGTTTGGTTTTTTATTATATTCAAGGTATGTATTTTCAAAAAAATCAATGTTTGTGACCGGTCTATAAATGTGTAGCTCATAAAACGTAGTGGTAATTCAGTGTATTAACAACTAGCCCGGATTGGCATACTCCTGTCTTTCGTAGAGTAGAAATTACCTGATTCAAGTGGATTCAGTCTAACTCTTTTATTAGCCGAAAGTGTGAATCAGTGGCGTCCAAAATGTGTAATATGAACTGCTATTACGTGCTAGCCTTCAAACTATGGTACTTTTTTAGACACAATGTTAGTACCAAAAAGGGATCTTTTTTTTAGTATTGCACTCAGAAGTCATCCCATTTTTTTTCCATCATCCCATCATTTTTTAGATAAACTTTATATATGAAATATGTTAATTGAAGTTCAAATAAAATAAAAGTTCAACAAAATTTTAAATTTAAAATTTTTTTAAATTAAAAAAAAAAAATTTTAAAAAATTTTTACCCACTCATGAGCAACCCAACACTATATCAAATGAGCACGAGCGCATTTCATTGCGCTGTGCTTTCGTTTATTTGATTCGTTTATGAATCCACATGCTCGCCCATATTGCTATATGTATGCTCACCGAACCAATCTTATGGGAAATATAAACAATTTCGATTGCTCGCTTGAGCAAATTTCCAATTACTCCAATTTCAATAGCGCAGTCATTTTCGATGTAAACAATTATGCTTTACCCAAAACGCAATTAACGTAAAGCGCAGATCACAATGCGCAAAACTTAGTGTAAACTCAAGAACGAATGCTGACATGTCAAAACCCAACTGTAAACACAATTGCATTTCACATATCAAATCTTTGATGTAAAAAGATATGTCCCAACTTAGCTGCAACCACTTTTCTACTTTAGTTATAATTCGATATCCGAATAAAGCGGAAGCTTGCAGCTCTGTTCAGTACAACTGAATTGATTAAGTTGTACTGCGTAGCCAAACGTTTGAGCAGTGCTGTATGTACTTATGTACATACATATGTATGTCTGTATGTACCTTGCAGTTCTGAGCGCTAGTTCATTGCTGGTGAAATAAGCACTTACCAGCAGACCGCCACTACTTACAAAGTGGCGTCTAGCAATGCGTTTTTTTAATTTCCGTTTTTGTATGAAATGTCCGCAAATATGGTCAATCGTAACCGCCTCGATTACCCACGAACTAGTTAAATAGTGCAAAATATTAGGGTTTTTAAGGAAAGTACTTACATTAGACCTCATGGAACGGCCGGTAAAGTAAGTACTTACATGGGACCCCATGGAACGGCCGGAAAAATAAGTGCTTACATCGGACCCCATTTAAGGGTCGGTAAAATAAGTGCTTACATCTGATCCCATTGAAGGGTCGGTGAAGTAAGTACTTATATTGGACCCCATGGAGGGGCCTGCCATTATAAATTGAAAAACATGTACAATTGCAATTACAGTTTTTATTTAATTTAAATTTTTCTTTATTCTAACGGGTCTTGTTCTTTCATTACTTTTAGGCAGTTCGAGTTTTTAAAATATCTCTTTTGGAGCTGCAGGGCCTTTCTCAATTGGTCCTCAGCTGGGCCAATACCGCCGACTGCAGTAATTGAATCTAGAAATAAAAAGGATTAAAAAAAGTTTTAATATATTGAAGTGGATAATGATTATTAAATAACTATTTTTCAAAATACTCACCGATCATAACACCAAAGAAATTGTCTTCTTTTCTAAGGGCCACTTTCCCCTGAACGCCATTCACATTATACGCCAAGACCACTTCATTGGCTAAAATATTTTTTAAGTTTTTTTAATATCCCGCCATTTGATATTAAATTTGTTATTGCATCGATCTGTGAACGAAATAGATCTTTAACTAAAAGAAAATTTTGTGTGCTTATACATACATAGAGCTCTTGGCTAGCGATATTTATATTCGAATTAAACTTAATCAGATCATCTACGGTCTGAATGGGAAATTGGCATGCCAACTTCTGCGTCTGTCCATGGTCCTTGGTCATCCCTTTAGTGGAGGCTGTTTGCTCCGAAGAAGCTTCTACTAGGATCTCCATTTTTTTCCCATGACTTTTTGTTTAGCTGAATATAAATATATAAATATAATATAATACAATAATGAATATAAAAATCAGTAATCATTCAAACATACTCATGCCTTTTAAGGTCCTTACTTCATCCCAACTTTTTCGATAGCCTCCTTTGTTTCGACTGCAAATAAAAACAAATTCAAATTGGCCGAATTTAAAAATAACTTAGACACTCACCTCGAGAGGAACTAACTTGATCCGAAATACTCAAGGCGCTCAATAGTCTCTCCACATTTGCACTATTTCTTATCTAAAAAAACAACAGTTTTAATACATAATTTGCTACAGCTGTCTTAAATATTTTTTTAAACTTACCAGTCTTAAGAAACTCCAATCTGGCTGGGCTGTCCGACATCGTCTATATACAACTCGTTTGTTATTTCTTGGGGCTTTTATATAATATATATGACATAATTTAGGGTTAAACAGATAAAAGAACGACAATATCCTCAATCATCAATATGGTGAAGTAACGCCATTATAATCATATCCTTTAAATATGGTATTGCGACTGCTTTACAAATCAACTGGTTTAATTCAAAAATTTCTTCTACTAGGTAAATAACCAAGTCAGAGGATCTTATATGCTCCGTATAAAAGTTCCGCACATTCTTGAATCGTCTTCCTCTAAATGTATCTTCCATAATTGATTCTATTCTAATCGGAATATCTCCTTCAATGTAACAATAATTGTTTGGTTCCTTCTGGATTAATGTGCTTCCTTTAAGTATTATTAAATTTTTTTTTTTTTCGGTCTCTAATATTTCTTGGATAGGTAAATTCTGTTCTTCGTCAATTCTCCGGTAAATTTGCTCTAAAATGTTTTGTTGGCTTTCTGACAAAATTTTTCAAATGTTGCAAATACTTTTCAAAAACATAGGCAGAGCCTTTAACTGGATCTCCAATCTATTCCACCGTTTCTTTTACTTTTCGTAGTAAGCTATGTATGTTATATGAAACACTATTTTCACCAAATATAATTGGAAAATTTGAAACAAATAGGTTCAACATTCGCTGAATGGTTTCCAAATTAATTTTTCGCTGATATGGGCAGCAAAGCATCCTATACGCACAATGCAATAACAAAACACATAATAATGGTCGCCTGATAATTGATTTTGAGTACAAATATTCCCGTATACAGTAAAAATTGTCTAAATTCCGTTGCTTTCCAGTTATGTATATAGTTAACTTAAGGGTCTTGGCTTTCTTGCGAATTCTTTAGGCATCTTTTTGCGTATGTCAATTAATTTTTGAGATATTTTAGATTTCTTGTCGTTCGTCAATTTTTTGTAAGTCTTATATATGTCATCAATCGAACAAGAAATTTACGCATGACTCCTAAGTCAAATAAATGTATGCAGTCTAGTGGAATTTGGGAAACCATTTTTACATTCACGGTTTCAAAGGGTGTCATTTTTGTCAAATATTGTTTTAAGTGATGATCTGAATATTACCTACTTTTGAAGTCCTCGTCGGTTATTAAGTCTTCACACTTTGTTGTGTATGTTAAAACACTATTTATTTTTTTTGCCGACCTGTATGCATTTTGAACATCCATGCGAAGATGTATGTCCGGGAGTCCCACTGATGTAAGCCCTAGCTGGGGCATCACAAACAATAGCCCTTAATTTTAATTGTATATTTCTTTATTCTGTGTCAATTCCATTTTGAAGAAGATATTTTAGCTCACAAGTAAATTGGCTTAGAAATTCGCCAAGGCTATTGGGCTTAGATTTTCCCAAAAATATTCCAACAGGGATAACAGGAGAATTTTTAATATTTGTTACTTTTATCAAAATTGGCCATAGTTGCGAATGTTTATGTCAATAGTTATGTCGTCAGTAAAATTAATTAAATTCAAAAGCTTAGCAATCTGAGTTTTAATGCCAATGTGCAAATAACGGCCACCACTCATTTGCATTATTTTATTTGGAGCACTGTATTTGTAAAATGGACCGACATCTAAACTATTTTTTAGTATTCGAACTAAATCAATTGCACAGCCACGTGTTGGCCTATGCTTTAATTATTGTTACCGTTGTTTCTTTTCGTCTTTAGTTCATTGTGAATATTGTCTTCATAAATTATTTCCTCCAAAAAATTTGCTTCACTGTCATTATTTCCATAATGTAAATTTTCTCTAATAATTTCCACTTCTTCTTTAGGCACATTTTCGTTCTCCACTGTGGAACATAACTTTTCTTTATATTTTTCTTTTTGCTGGTGCTTTAGCCTTCTTATATGTCGTTCACTATACATTATTGTAACAGCTTGTCGTACTATTATTGTTTATTTAATATTTACACATTAGTACACATATAATACAAACATATATTATTTTTTAAGTCACTCACCCAATAATCGATTGATCCGCTTTGCATTTCTCAACTCAAATGCCTGCAAAAATTTCATCAGCCAGCAAGCACAGCTGCGTTTAAGCAAAAGAGTAGCATAAAATAAAACAAGTAAGAAAGTTACAGTCGAGTGTGCTCGACTGTGAGATACCCGCTACCCATTTTGAATAAAGGCAAAATATTGCGGTATAATTTTCAAAATATACCAAAAATACTAAAAATATACCAAATGATATGTTTGGTATATCGATATAGTACACCATTAAAAATATACCATAGACGTCACAATGTACCAGATTGTCGGCCAAAGCAACTCAGACCCATAGTAAGTAGGCGTTTTTGCCCATACAAAATTATTTCTTGAATAACTTCCACAATTTTTATCCGATCGCAACCAAATTTTCAGGAATCATAACTACTATAGTAATTATTGTATATACCAACTCGTAACTCTAGCTTTAAAATTGGGCTTGTTATTCGATTTTTTTGATTTGCGGGGGCGGAAGTGGGCGTGGCAAAAATTTGAAACAAACTTGTGCAAACATAACAAATGCTGTCGAAAAAAAATTATAGCTCTATCTCTTATAGTCTCTGAGATCTAGGAGTTCATACGGACGGACGGACAGACACACAGACGGACAGACGTGGCTATATCGTCTCGGCTGTTGACGCTGATCAAGAATATATATACTTTATAGGGTCGGAGATGCCTCTTTCTACCTGATACATACATTTCCTGCCGGCACAAAGTTATAATATCCTTCCACCCTATGGGTAGCGGGTATAACAAACGGTTCTTTCTGGACAATTGTTTTTGTAAGCGGTGCACCGAAGACGGGTAAACAAACAGCGATGTAAAGCATAATCGAAGTTTTGTCTTTAATCTTGTGTATGCTCCAGAGAACGTGAAGGGTGTCACTTTTTGGCACCCGAATCACACTTATAAGCTTGGAGTGCTTGTCGCACTCACAAACAAAAAGAATAGAACAACACACCCAAACGCACAAATCGCTTTCTGTGTTTCGTTTTTTTTGCATTTCGTCACTCATTGAAACAGTAAGCGTAGATTCTATTTCACAAGACACTCAAAAATTTTGCTGAGATAAGTAAACTGCGTCGTGCACTTAAAGCAAGTGTACCAAAAGCAACGGTAGATCACAAAAGGCAATGCGCAATAATGCGCTGTGAGCGAAACACTCATGCTTTACAGTTATGATTTCGAGTGTCTTTGACTTGTATGAATGCATGATCGCTGGTTTTTTTGGTCGCTTGATTTCAGTTGTTAGTTGAAGCCTAAGAAGGAATTAGCAAAATATATATTGTAAGACCTAGTCATTGAAGACTGATTCACTTGTAATAATTATAAGCATTTGTTATTTTTATATTAGTCACTGAAGACGGCAATTACTTAATTTAATTTACGACTTTTAATCTAAGATTAAAATGAATCCAAAAGGAAAACTATTAACGACTGAATTACCTGTTCCTTTATCTGTATGAACGATCTCAAATTCATATAAAATATGTAATGACTTTCTTGAAAACATTAAAATTAAATACGCGCAATGAAGCAGCAAAACACGGCTTTTATTTTCATCTCACATATATGTACATATATATCTTAAAAACTTAAAAAACAAATATGGATGTAAGCATGAAGCTAATGCAAGAATAACAACAACACACTTGTCTCTCACATATTGTGTGTCTCAAGTGTTGTGCTCTCAATTTCGCACATTCTTTTTGCTTTCGCATATTGATCGGCGTCAACTCATGTATACATGCAGAAAAGAGCACGAAATCGTTTTGCGAGTGTGCGTATGAGCATGTCCGAAAATATCAGTGCAAGGCAACAACACTTATTTAAGAGTGCCGATCACACTCTAAGTGCCGTAAACGCACAAATGATTCGGGTACACTTATTGTTTGGGTGTACCCTTGCCGTTCTCTGGCATGCTCTTTCCACAAAATAACAAACACCGTTCGTTTACTATAGGGTCAATCTAGTAAGTACCCATGCACAGTGGGCGATTTGGTCTCGCTAGCGGCATTTAATTCAAATTTAAAAAACCGTTAATATTTTTTCACATATCGATAGCAGATGCTTTGATTAGATTTTTAAAAGCTCTACGATCAACTGATCATCAGCTGTGAACGGTCAAACACACCATATTGCAAAGAGCTCTAGAAAATTCTTTCTTTTTTCGCGCATTGATTTCGAGTTTCTCGGAAATTTACAATTTTTGGTGAATTTGTTAGAAGTTTGGTTTTTTATTATATTCAAGGTATGTATATTCAAAAAAATCAATGTTTGTGACCGGTCTATAAATGTGTAGCTCATAAAACGTAGTGGTAATTCAGTGTATTAACAACTAGCCCGGATTGGCATACACCTGTCTTTCGTAGAGTAGAACTTACCTGATTCAAGTGGATTCAGTCTAACTCTTTTATTAGCCGAAAGTGTGAATCAGTGGCGTCCAAAATGTGTAATATGAAATGCTATTACGTGCTAGCCTTCAAACTATGGTACTTTTTAGACACAGTGTTAGTACCAAAAAGGGATCTTTTTTAGTATTGCACTCAGAAATCATCCCATTTTTTTCCATCATCCCATCATTTTTTAGATAAACTTTATATATGAAATATGTTAATTGAAGTTCAAATAAAATAAAAGTTCAACAAAATTTTAAATTTAAAATTTTTTTAAATTAAAAAAAAAAAATTTTAAAAAATTTTAAAAAATTTTTTTTAACTTAAAAAATTCTATGATTTTTTTCTGATCAGTGAAAAAAACCGACTGAAGACATCTATTTTAGTTTAGAAGTTATTAATTAAATGCCGCTAGCGAGACCAAATCGCCCACTGTGCCATGTAGTGATCGGCGAGGTAAGCACTTATGTTACCTATGGCGACTAGGTGGTTCGACGTTCGTTTTCTATAGGGTCACTTTAGTAAGTACCCATGTAGTGATCGGCGAGGTAAGCACTTACCCATGGCCAATCGACACCTCCAGTTCTGCAGGGTATTATTTGAGGGCAAGTGAAAACGGGGCAGAAACATTGCGCATGTTAGTAAGCTAAATGCAAAGTATGTGTATGTTCTAAGCACAACGATTAAAGCAATGTTTAAAAAAATGCAGCTAGTTTAATTTCATATGATTTTGCTTCTGCTTCTGAAAAAATCAGTAGTCGCAGTCGACTGCTTTGCTGCTTTCGCGAAGCAACGCAAGTCGAAGGAGCAGCAACTGCTCGACTTATGCAAGTCGCCAGCAGCAGTAGTCGCGGTTTGAAAATTATTGATTTTTCTTTGCTGCTGCCCCCTGTATTCTGATAAATCAAACAGTTTGACAATTTATTTTTTTTTTTAAATTAATTTTTTTCATAAAATACAATATTATTCAAAATAAACTTTCAAAATCTTCGTCATCTTGAAAAAGAGATAAGTTGTCAATCGCTGAGTCCAAAATGCTTGGATTCAATTTGACCAGCATTATATTCTCTAGTACTTCCTGACTTAGTCGATTTCGGTAGTCAGTAAGTACAAGACTTAACGTCGAAAATTTTCGATCAATCGTCACCTGTTAGAAAACATTTGTATTTATGAATCTGTGAACATTAATTTATTAAAACATTTTATATATGTACCTGAGTTAGCGGTACAGCAAAGCAAACATTACTTAGTGCATATATGTAGTAGCTCTTGGTCAGTGCACTGATTTCCTTTCCAAAATGTGAGAACGTCTGCATCGATTCTTTGGAAAGGAAGTTGAAGATTCTCAATCTTTGAGTAGACGTCGAATGTACTACTGACATCCGTTTGGATCCCTTGCTCTAAGTAAGCGTTTAATAATTCATTTTCTTTATCAAAAAAAATGGTTCACAGATTGATGTGAGCCCGAATTTGGTGTTGAGCATAACTGTTAAGTAGAATTTATGTCATTTATTCTGTCCCATATCGATTTTAAATGATTCACTGTATCATTTTTTTATTGTGGTGTTAGTGTATGTTGGAAACGAGGATCCAAAAGTAAACACGAAATGAGATATTTATTATTTAATAATATTTTCGATCGCCTTTCTATAGAGCTCAACATTTTTTCGCCAATCGTTCTTGTCATATCGTGAGTTGCATCATTTAATATTTTTTCTGTGCAAATTTTTAATTTAATCCATTGGGCGTAAAAAATTTCCATAATGCAGTTGCTCTTCTTGAAATATTTTTATTGTTTTCTGCAATGCATTATGGTCCGGATTCCCGATTTGGTGGCATTAAATCGAATATTGCATCTATTTAGCTGAAACTTGGCATTGTAACGTGCAACGATATACACCACCAGGGTGAACGGACGATCTGTGGGTGCGGGTCACGCTATAGTATCCGGCTCTAGCTTGTCGGCTTTGGGATTAAGATAAGAATTGAGCGTACTGCGACATAAAAAAAAGCTAGAACACTAACCGGAAGAGAAAAAAAAAACTAAAGTTTCTATGTTTCTGCAGAGAAAGAGAGAAATAAAGAGAGAAAGAGAGAGGGAAGAAGAGAGAGAGAGAGAAAAGAAGAGAGAGAGTGCGAGATTTAGGTTACCATCTTGTCACTGGTGTTACGTGACAAGGCTCCCCCACCCATCCTATGATCACAAGCAACAGAGCCTGGCTCTGCTGTAATAAGCACATCCGCACATTTTTTGAATTGAATACAATAAATCTTTGGAGCAACAAAGTATAAATTAATTTAAACAATTTCTTTGATATTTTTCTTTTACAATTTCATTCCTCTTTTTTCTAATCGCACTCTTGTTTTGATATTTTCGTTGTACAATTTCATTCTTTTCTTTTTTTTTTATCGCACTCTTACAAATTGATTTAGTTTTATTATAATTGCGATCGTACGTATAATTTGCTTTTAAATGTGTTAACGCTTCGCTTTAAATTTGATTTAATTGATACTTTGATTTTAGTTACCATTGTTTTAATTTGCGTTCAGACACAAGCGCTACTAATCAAATTTTACTTTTAGTTTTGTAGTACACTTTTACATTTTTTTATTACTTGTGTTTAACAAAACTACACTTCCATTTTCTACTTTCATTTAAATTTTAACTTTGTTTTCGAATTGGTAAATTTTTATTCAATGCGAAAGCGCTACACCTTTTTTTCCGATCATTTTTTTTTT
This sequence comes from Drosophila nasuta, assembly GCF_023558535.2. Lineage (NCBI taxonomy): Eukaryota > Metazoa > Arthropoda > Insecta > Diptera > Drosophilidae > Drosophila > Drosophila nasuta. The sequence goes on from NW_026869488.1 coordinate 274,279, forward strand.
TTAGAACTGGTAAATTGAATTTCGTTTGTTTTGTTTTTATATCAATTGCATGATTTAATTTAAATCATTTTTCTTGTTTTCACAACACTTGAAGTAGATTAGAGAAGATCAAAGATTTCACAAAACAAATGTTGACGCTGGCAGAGAATTAAAGCTGGCGCCTAAAGGCGCTTCGTTGACCAGGCGGTAGCCTGTAGAGGCGCTCCGCTGGCCGAGAGAGCCGGTGCAGGGGTGCTCCGCTGGCCGTGAGGGCCGTTGAGGGTGCTCCGCTGCCCGAAAGGGCTGGTGCAGGGTGCTCCGCTGGCCGAGAGGGCCGGTGCAGAGTGCTTTGCTGGCCGTGAGGGCCGGTGCAGGGTGCTCCGCTGGCCGTGAGGGCCGGTGAGGGCCGAGAGGGCCGTTGAGGGTGCTCCGGTGGCCGAAAGTGCCGGTGCAGGGAGCTCCGCTGGCCGGGAGGACCGGCGCAAGGGTGCTCCGCTGGCCGGAAGGGCCTGCAGGGGTGCTCCGCTGGGCGAAACTGAAGCCTGCTGGGCGCTCCGCTGGACAAGCTGCGGCTTGTGAAGGCACTTAGTCAAAGCAAACTGGCTGTCTGCTTCGAAACAAGGAGCAAGGCCTTAAAGGTAACAAAATCAATCCAATTAACAGCAATGCCAATGGAAAAATCCCCACTAGAGCTTGATGCCTTTCAATTTATATTTTCTATAATTATGCTGAGCTTTCCAGTGCAGCCGATGCACTTTAAGCTTATCAGCAGTTTTACAACACTGCTCAGCTTATCAGCCGCTTTAAGCTCAGCTTAACAGCAGCTTAAGCTAATTCGACAGACTAAAAGGCATACTTTTAGGAGCTACTTGCAACAAATTCAACCTTGGCTTAAACCTAGCAAACATTTAGGCCAAATTCAATGCCTGTTGCTGCAGGCCCCGTTTCGTCTCAATCCTTCTGATCTGGACGCAAGTAAGCTCTAATTCCCGAAATTACCGAGCGATTAACTCGTTCGGATGCATTCGCTTGAGGGAAATGAATAGCACTGAAAATCTGATTAATTCCATTCTGTTTCATGAGCTTTTGAAACGCATCAGAACGGAACTGCGATCCATTCTCAGAAACTATAGTTTCTGGAGCACCAAAAGCCATGAATAGTTTTCCTTCTAGATATTTCATTACGAGAGCCGTGTTTATTTTTTTAACTGGCTTAAGGAAAACATATTTCGAGAAATGGTCGAGTACTATAAAAGTCCCAATATTTCCGCTCCTTAAGCGAGGATACGGTCCAAGAAAATCAATGAAAAGGCGTTGGAAAAACCTCTGACTATCAGGGGTTTTACCCAAAGGAGGTCTCAGAGTACAATTTGGAGCTTTCGTAGTCTTACACACTTCACAAGCGTTGATGTAAGCTTTAACATCAGAAACGAGACCAGGCCAGAAATAATATCGCCTCACCATTTCGATGGTTTTGTGGATACCACCATGTGAGCACAAAGGACTGTCAAGCGACTGGAAAAGGATTTTAAGGACCAATTCTTTCGGTATCCAGAGTTTCCAGGCATACTCATCGTGTATCTGCTCTCCTGTCAAATGCTCAGCCTTACGATAAACGTATCCGCTATCGACTTTCAAATCAGGAAAATTCGTACTATTAGCTTGTACGCTTTCGAGCAACTCGAGTACTCTTGAGACTTGAAATGTGGCGAGTCTAAATCCACAATTAAACCCTGTCGTAAGTTTATGGCCGCCATGCCATCTTCATTCACTCTCGACAGAGAATCTGGTACCACATTCATTGAGCCTTTACGATGCTCTATTTTAAACCGATACCTTTGTAACGCTAGTGCCCAACGAGCTAGACGTGAATTTAAATCGTGGTTGGACATCAGCCATTTTAATGAAGCATGATCAGTCAAAATAGTGAGCTCGTGACCTTCCACGTAATCACGAAAATTCATTAGTGCAACAATCGCTGCTAAACACTCTTGCTCAGTGACAGTGTAATTGCTTTGTTGAGCTTTTTCGAAATGAAAGCCACTGGACGCTCATCTCCGTTTTCATTATTATTATTATTATGTGGCCATTACAACCCTTTTATCGGGTCTCAGCCTGAAGCGCGATGTGCCTCCACGCGGCTCTGTCCTGAGCGCGCCTTCGCCAGTTGGTAACACCAAGTGTGGACAGGGTTTCCATCACCTGGTCCTGCCAACGCGTTCGGGGTCGTCCTCTCCTTCGTGTCCCAACAATCATCGCATCAAACACCTTATGAGCCGGAGCATCTTCATCCATACGGGCAACGGGGCCCAGCCAGCGAAGTCTTGGAGATTTCACTCGACTGGCCACGTCAACATCGCCGTATAGCTCATACAGCTCGTGGTTGTATCGGATGCGATAAACATCGTCCACGCAGATTGGATCAAAGATTTTGCGAAGAATTTTCCTCTCGAACACTTTAAGAGCAGCTGCATCTGACTGCGTCGCAGTCCAGCACTCCGCACCATATAAGAGTACTGGAAGAATGAGCGTCTTGTAGAGTGTGGTTTTTGTGCGTCGAGAGAGAGCTCTACTATTAAACTGCCTACTGAGCCCAAAGTAACACCTGTTGGCAAGTGTTATTCTCCGCTTAATCTCCAGACTGACATCATTTGTGCTTGTTATAGCAGTGCCTAGGTAAATAAACTCCTTGACGGACCCAAAGCTATAGTTTTCTGCAGTCAGCTGAGAATCAAGACGACGCGATTCTCTGCTAGAGCACACCATAAACTTTGTTTTCTCCATATTAACTGCTAGTCCTACTTTTGCTGATTCCTTTTCAATAGCCCCGAAGGCTTCTGTGACATCACGCTTGGTGCGGCCAATGATATCAATATCATCAGCGTAACCAAGGAGCTGGACACATCTGTTGGTTAATATCGTGCCCGTCCGATGTACACCAGCCTTTCTTATAATACTCTCCATTAAAATATTGAAGAGTATACAAGACAGCGAGTCACCTTGTCTGAGGCCACACTTGGTAGTAAAGGTTTCGGATTGGCCACATCCTACCTTGACAGAGCTTATGGTGTTGCTCAATGTCATTCTGCAAAGTCTAGTCAGCTTTGCTGGTATACCAAGCTCAGACATGGCGGCATATAGGCGATCTCGCCGGGGCTATCAAATGCAGTTTTGTAGTCGACGAAGAGATGGTACGTGTCGATCTGGTTTTCGTAAGACTTCTCCAGGATTTGGCGCAAGGTGAAAATCTGGTCAACAGTGGACTTGCCAGGCCTGAACCCACACTGATAAGGTCCAATCAGTGCTTCAGCATGGGGTTTCAGTCTTTCACACAATACGCTCGTTAGGACCTTGTACGCAACTGGAAGAAGACTAATTCCGCGGTAGTTGGTGCGCACCGTGGCATCACCCTTCTTCAGGATGGGACAGATCATGCTGAGATTCCAATCTTCGGGCATGCTCTCCGTGAGCCATATCTTACTGATTAGTTGGTGCATGCTCCCTACCAACATATCACCAGCTGCCTTAAACAGTTCTGCCGGCAGGCCGTCAGCACCTGCAGACTTGTTGTTCTTAAGCCGTTGGATTGCATCCTTGACTTTGATATGACTTGGGATTGGCACTTCAATATCAGTGCCATAGATTGGGGTTCGTGGATCATAATCTTCAGAGTCTGTGCTTGAGCCAGATAACAGACTCGAAAAGTGATCCCTCCATAACCTCAGCACGACCTCTGCTTCTGTGACAAGGTTTCCATCATCGTCCCTGCACGCCACTGCACCAGACTTAAATCCTTGGGTCAGACGCTTGACCCTCTGGTAGAAGTTACGTGCTTAATTTCTGCATCTGCTGCTCTTTCCTGCTCTTTCTTCTTGCGTCTGAAAAGGCGTTTTTCGTATCTTCTTCTCAACCTGTAGACGTCCACAATAGCTCGTGTCGCCCCAGCCTGCAGTGTTCTTCTGTAGGCGGCGTCCTTTGCAGCTGTTGCGTCACGACACTCCTGATCGTACCATGGATTCCTTGTTAGAGGACGCTGGAATCCAAGCACCTCTTCTGCCGAAGCTCGCAGGGAGTGAGATATGAGCGCCCACATATCGCTTATGTCTTGAGGTATTGAAGGTGCTCGGCTTAATAGCCCCGAGACGTGAGTGGAGAATGCATTCTTCGCCTGTTGTGATTGCAGCTTTCCGATGTCCAGCCTTCTTAACGCACTTCGACGTGCAATCTTCGCCACACATAGCCGTGTGCGAATCTTAGCTGCAACAAGATAATGGTCGGAGTCGATGTTGGGACCCCGACAGGATCGTACGTCGAGTATGTTAAATGCGTGCCTTGCATCGATCACAACATGATCGATCTGATTTCTGGTCAGTCGATCGGGAGAGAGCCAAGATGCCTTATGGATGTCCGGAATCCGGTACTACGAACTACCATATTACGCGCAGCTGCAAAGCCTATTAATCTGAGACCATTGCTCGAGGTGGTCTCATGTAGACTAAATCGCCCGACGGTGGCACCAAAGATGTCTTCTCGTCCTACCTTGGCATTAAAATCCCCGAGGAGAATTTTAATGTCATGGGAAGGACAGCGGCCATAAGCTCGGTCGAGCTCCGCATAGAAAGTGTCCTTGGTGGCATCGTCCTTTTCCTCCGTTGGGGCATGTGCGCATATCAGGCTGATGTTAAAGAATTTGGCAGTAATTCGGATCGTTGCAATTCTCTCGTTTATTGGCCGAAAGTGAGAGACTCGGCGCCGCAGCCTGGCACCTACAACGAAACCACAACCAAATTCATGCCGTTCTGGATGGCAGCTGTAGTAAATGTCACAGTTCTTCCTCTTTATGCAGCCTTGTCCTATCCATCGCATCTCCTGGATAGCAGTGATGTCAGCCCTACATTTGTTGAGGGTATCTGCTAGTTGTTGAGCAGCACCAGGTCTGTACAAAGTTTGTACGTTCCAGGTGCATACTCTCAAATCATTGTCCTTTTTACGTTTGCTATGGTCGTCAACGTTAGATCGGTTCCTTTCCGAGGCTTCTCTTGCTTCCTTCACTGAAATTGTGTTTTGCATGGGTGGATTCCAAGTCCTACGCCAAAACCTAGTTTGTAGAGTTAGGACTCTCGTCGCGCGCCTTAGTTTGCCACTCAACGGCTGTCGAGCGACAATCCAGGGACAACCACGTGGAGGTAGTGCGTCGGCTTGAAGAAAGCAGTGACAGGAATCATGCTGGCATTCACCAAGTTGAATGCAATCAGACACTTTGACCTGTATGCTTCCCCCATTCTCCCCAATATTCATTCACTTGGACTAATACTGCCCCAACGACAAATTTACTAGCATCGCAATGTATTGCGAATGGCTTAGCAAAATCAGGCTTGCATAGCACGGGAGCTTCACTAAGGCGTGACTTCAACACGTCAAATGCGGTGCATGCTTCTGGTGTCATGCTAAATCTTCGTTTAGTTGTCATCAAATCTGTTAATGGTGAAGCTAACGAAGCAAAATTCTGAACGAACTTGCGATACCAACTGCACAAACCCATGAAACTTCTCAAACCTCGTAATGTTTTAGGAACTTGAAATTCTTTTATGGCTCTGACCTTCTCTGGGTCAGTCTTAATACCACCGTCGCCGATTATGTGGCCCAAATAGCGCACACGTCGCATACAGAAATGACTTTTGCCAATGTTGATTGTCAGACCTGCACGCTTAATGTGGAACTATGAACTATCTCTCTCAACACCTCTAAATGGCCATCGAAACTAGATGAAACTATTAGCAGATCGTCTAAATACACAAAAACTTCATTTCTCAGATGGGCTGGTACTACTTTGTCCATCAGTCGCGACATCATGTTGGTTACGTTACACAATCCAAAAGGCATAACTTTAAATTGGTATAACGGCCTACCACGGACCGTGAATGCAGTTTTATCGCGGGATTGAACATCGGGAGGCACTTGCCAACATGCACTTTAAATCTAAGCTCGTTATGAACTCAGCTTTAGGTAACCTGGAAAAGGATTTTAAGGACCAATTCTTTCGGTATCCAGAGTTTCCAGGCATACTCATCGTGTATCTGCTCTCCTGTCAAATGCTCAGCCTTACGATAAACGTATCCGCTATCGACTTTCAAATCAGGAAAATTCGTACTATTAGCTTGTACGCTTTCGAGCAACTCCAAGTACTCTTGAGACTTGAAATGTGGCGAGTCTAAATCCACAATTAAACCCTGTCGTAAGTTTATGGCCGCCATGCCATCTTCATTCACTCTCGACAGAGAATCTGGTACCAGTATACAAGACAGCGAGTCACCTTGTCTGAGGCCACACTTGGTAGTAAAGGTTTCGGATTGGCCACATCCTACCTTGACAGAGCTTATGGTGTTGCTCAATGTCATTCTGCAAAGTCTAGTCAGCTTTGCTGGTATACCAAGCTCAGACATGGCGGCATATAGGCGATCTCGCCGGGGGCTATCAAATGCAGTTTTGTAGTCGACGAAGAGATGGTACGTGTCGATCTGGTTTTCGTAAGACTTCTCCAGGATTTGGCGCAAGGTGAAAATCTGGTCAACAGTGGACTTGCCAGGCCTGAACCCACACTGATAAGGTCCAATCAGTGCTTCAGCATGGGGTTTCAGTCTTTCACACAATACGCTCGTTAGGACCTTGTACGCAACTGGAAGAAGACTAATTCCGCGGTAGTTGGTGCGCACCGTGGCATCACCCTTCTTCAGGATGGGACAGATCATGCTGAGATTCCAATCTTCGGGCATGCTCTCCGTGAGCCATATCTTACTGATTAGTTGGTGCATGCTCCCTACCAACATATCACCAGCTGCCTTAAACAGTTCTGCCGGCAGGCCGTCAGCACCTGCAGACTTGTTGTTCTTAAGCCGTTGGATTGCATCCTTGACTTTGATATGACTTGGGATTGGCACTTCAATATCAGTGCCATAGATTGGGGTTCGTGGATCATAATCTTCAGAGTCTGTGCTTGAGCCAGATAACAGACTCGAAAAGTGATCCCTCCATAACCTCAGCACGACCTCTGCTTCTGTGACAAGGTTTCCATCATCGTCCCTGCACGCCACTGCACCAGACTTAAATCCTTGGGTCAGACGCTTGACCCTCTGGTAGAAGTTACGTGCTTAATTTCTGCATCTGCTGCTCTTTCCTGCTCTTTCTTCTTGCGTCTGAAAAGGCGTTTTTCGTATCTTCTTCTCAACCTGTAGACGTCCACAATAGCTCGTGTCGCCCCAGCCTGCAGTGTTCTTCTGTAGGCGGCGTCCTTTGCAGCTGTTGCGTCACGACACTCCTGATCGTACCATGGATTCCTTGTTAGAGGACGCTGGAATCCAAGCACCTCTTCTGCCGAAGCTCGCAGGAGTGAGATATGAGCGCCCACATATCGCTTATGTCTTGAGGTATTGAAGGTGCTCGGCTTAATAGCCCCGAGACGTGAGTGGAGAATGCATTCTTCGCCTGTTGTGATTGCAGCTTTCCGATGTCCAGCCTTCTTAACGCACTTCGACGTGCAATCTTCGCCACACATAGCCGTGTGCGAATCTTAGCTGCAACAAGATAATGGTCGGAGTCGATGTTGGGACCCCGACAGGATCGTACGTCGAGTATGTTAAATGCGTGCCTTGCATCGATCACAACATGATCGATCTGATTTCTGGTCAGTCGATCGGGAGAGAGCCAAGATGCCTTATGGATGTCCGGAATCCGGTACTACGAACTACCATATTATGCGCAGCTGCAAAGCCTATTAATCTGAGACCATTGCTCGAGGTGGTCTCATGTAGACTAAATCGCCCGACGGTGGCACCAAAGATGTCTTCTCGTCCTACCTTGGCATTAAAATCCCCGAGGAGAATTTTAATGTCATGGGAAGGACAGCGGCCATAAGCTCGGTCGAGCTCCGCATAGAAAGTGTCCTTGGTGGCATCGTCCTTTTCCTCCGTTGGGGCATGTGCGCATATCAGGCTGATGTTAAAGAATTTGGCAGTAATTCGGATCGTTGCAATTCTCTCGTTTATTGGCCGAAAGTGAGAGACTCGGCGCCGCAGCCTGGCACCTACAACGAAACCACAACCAAATTCATGCCGTTCTGGATGGCAGCTGTAGTAAATGTCACAGTTCTTCCTCTTTATGCAGCCTTGTCCTATCCATCGCATCTCCTGGATAGCAGTGATGTCAGCCCTACATTTGTTGAGGGTATCTGCTAGTTGTTGAGCAGCACCAGGTCTGTACAAAGTTTGTACGTTCCAGGTGCATACTCTCAAATCATTGTCCTTTTTACGTTTGCTATGGTCGTCAACGTTAGATCGGTTCCTTTCCGAGGCTTCTCTTGCTTCCTTCACTGAAATTGTGTTTTGCATGGGTGGATTCCAAGTCCTACGCCAAAACCTAGTTTGTAGAGTTAGGACTCTCGTCGCGCGCCTTAGTTTGCCACTCAACGGCTGTCGAGCGACAATCCAGGGACAACCACGTGGAGGTAGTGCGTCGGCTTGAAGAAAGCAGTGACAGGAATCATGCTGGCATTCACCAAGTTGAATGCAATCAGACACTTTGACCTGTATGCTTCCCCCATTCTCCCCAATATACTTGGACTAATACTGCCCCAACGACAGATTTACTAGCATTGCAATGTATTGCGAATGGCTTAGCAAAATCAGGGTTGCATAGCACGGGAGCTTCACTAAGGCGTGACTTCAACACGTCAAATGCGGTGCATGCTTCTGGTGTCATGCTAAATCTTCGTTTAGTTGTCATCAAATCTGTTAATGGTGAAGCTAACGAGGCAAAATTCTGAACGAACTTGCGATACCAACTGCACAAACCCATGAAACTTCTCAAACCTCGTAATGTTTTAGGAACTTGAAATTCTTTTATGGCTCTGACCTTCTCTGGGTCAGTCTTAATACCACCGTCGCCGATTATGTGGCCCAAATAGCGCACACGTCGCATACAGAAATGACTTTTGCCAATGTTGATTGTCAGACCTGCATGCTTAATGTGGAACTATGAACTATCTCTCTCAACACCTCTAAATGGCCATCGAAACTAGATGAAACTATTAGCAGATCGTCTAAATACACAAAAACTTCATTTCTCAGATGGGCTGGTACTACTTTGTCCATCAGTCGCGACATCGTGTTGGTTACGTTACACAATCCAAAAGGCATAACTTTAAATTGGTATAACGGCCTACCACGGACCGTGAATGCAGTTTTATCGCGAGATTGAACATCGAGAGGCACTTGCCAATATGCACTTTAAATCTAAGCTCGTTATGAACTCAGCTTTAGGTAACCTGCTCAAAATGCCGTTAATCTGAGGAAGTGGATAATCATCTTTCTCCGTGAAGCTATTGACTTTGCGACAATCTAGACAAATTCGCACTTTGCCTGGTTTTGTCACCATAACAATTGGAGAAGACCAGGCGCTTTCTGATTCTTCTATCACTCCCAGTTCCAGCGCCCTGTCAATTTCTGCGTACATAGCCTTCTCTACGGCAGGCGAGACTGGGAAATGTCGCTGCTTAATGGGCTTAGCGCTACCCACCTCTATGGAGTGCGAAATCAAATTTGTCTTCCCTAAACTTTCTTTAGCAAAAGAGGGAAAGCACTCCATCACAAAAGCTAGCTTGGCCTTATCACTGCTCGACAATTTATGTTGGTCCTCATCTTCAACTTCTGTGTTAAAGTCTTCTACACTGGCGACTTCCAGATGTTTCGGAAGAAGGTTATAGAGTTTCCAGAAATCGATACCTAGATACAGATCTTCTTTCAGGGATGGAACGATATTAACTTCTAACAGTTTCTCAAGGTTGGCGTACTCTATCTTAACCTTCATACGACCTAAAACTTTCTGATGACTTTCATCTGCAGTGGTGGCGCTTTTCTTAATCGGTTTAAAAGCAATTTTATCTTCAATAATTTCCTTGGCTAACGCTCCTCCACAACAACTAATAGAAGCCAGAATCCAGCTGACCATACACTGTACGATCTAAGATCCGAACAGACAAAAATGGACGAGGATCATTAGATCCAGGTGAGAGAGAACATAAATGTTCTAACCCAAGCACACACTTTTTGGCCTTTTGCCAAAAAGATTTGATTCGCTTAGTGCTTCTCGTTTTCGCTTTAGTAAAATCGGGTGAAAAATCATTTGCAGACACGGCTGTCCTTTTCAAGATTGGAATTTTTCGATGAAGCAATAAGCTGTCATCTTTCTGAACGTCCGGTAAAGTATTCACGTCTGGTAAAATACAAGGTGGAAGCAGTGAGACTTCCGTCACTCGTCTGTCATTGTCCCTTGGCTCCGTGAGGCACTCGGAACTCCGATCACAATGCTGCGCATAATTCCCCCCATTTCACATCTATGACGCTTTTGTGATAGCGCCAATAGAATTCGAGGGCCTTGCCTTCAAAGAGTACGCTAGCATGCTTACACACAATCACAAAATTTCCGCCTAATGTTTGATGGGTAAGAGCCTCTGCTCTATAAATAAAATTATCCACGGATACTTCTGTTCCGGAAAATTTCATTTTCCAACCATTGAGTATCTGTACTACTTTGTCCGGTCTATTTAAAAGATAGATAGATAGTGAGCAGTCTTCTCTCCATGGAGAGCAAGGAAAGAGCATTCTCGGATTCAGGATTCTCTGAATCTTTTACGCGTGTGTTCGATGCGCTTTGCGATGTGTCAGCAACGTCATCCGCCATTATTTCGCTACTCCGCTCTTCCACCTGACGGCTTTTAGATTGGGAACGAGTTTGCTATGACTATTTGGTGGCTCTACTGGCCTGCATGGTACTTGACAAACTGGGCATTTGTCCTTCGCTTTAAAATATATTTCTATGCACCTCTTATGGAATTCGTGGTTGCATGAAGTTTTATATACTTCTGCAGCGGACTTAATTTCTTTTTTACATAAAGGACATAGCGCCATAGGCAAGCCCATGGCTCCCTTGTTTGGCGATCGAACAACACTCATTGTAAGAACTGAATGAATCAACCTACAAGACTGACAAAGGTTCGTTGATGTTTCGATCCAAATCGACAACTACCAAGAAGACAAATACAAATTTAATTTAAATAAAAAAATAATTTTCCATCAAACGAAACAAATGTATATAAATACCAAAAAAAAAAAAATAAAAATTGAAAAAAATAAAAAATGTACACCCAGTTCTTTTTTTATGCGATCTCTTTTTACGCGATTTCACTTTAACGCGGTTATTTTTGCAGCGCAAATTTCTTTTTTTACGCGGATTTTTCACTTTAATGCGATTGCTTATCAGTGCATTATGGAAAAACTGGAGAAAAATCCTGAATTGGACTTCACCGATGCTTGGAAAAGGTTTTCTATCAAGGATTGCATCTTATACGCGTCAAAAGCAATTTCTGAAATAAGTCAGCATACGTTAAACGCATGCTGGAAAACTAACTATTTTTACGCGATGGCAGAACCAACAATCGCGTAAAAAAAGGACTGGGTGTACTATAAAATAAACCAAAAATAATATCGAAATGTAAAGAAGATAAATCATAAAAGTTTTTAGCCGAACACAAAACCTGACATCACACCTGTCGTAGGGCAGTTTAACTATTAATAACCAAAAAATTCTCGTATAAAGGATAAATAGACAGAGAGATGAGTTTAGAATCTTAGTTGATTTACGACCAACAGACAGATCAGAAATCTTCTTATTATGTTCCAATTAAATCCTCTAAAAACTAAAGCTTCTAAGAATTTGAAGTTAAATCTGCAAAAGTTACACGGGGTTGTGACACTTTTTTTTTAATTCAAATGTCCACATAATCCACCGTCTGAACTTTGTGAAGATTATCCTGGGTCGATAATGTGATATCTTATAACAAGGGCCAGAATATCCACCGGAGTTGAATTCTTCTGTAGTTCCTCTCATTAACTGATACTCCATTATTGACTCATATGATATAAGAGGAGACAGAATTCTGACGCCAATTTTAAAAAGTGGCCAAAACCGAAAATAAGATTTTCTGTTTTGTTTTCCAAAGCTATTAGAAAATTAACGACGAATTATTTTAAAGAGTTTGAAATATTAAGAACAGAAATATATAAAAAACTGCGAAAACAATAGGCAAACTTTTAAAATTTTCTTTGCGAGAGTCTTATTGAGTTATTTGATGTAACCAATAAGGCCCTACACGTTGGGCGCTACTTTTCTTATTAATAATAATGAATTATATCTGTAACGTGCAACGATATACACCACCAGGGTAAACGGACGATCTGTGGGTGCGGGGCACGCTATAGTATCCGGCTCTAGCTTGTCGGCTTTGGGGGTGGTCTTGCTTCCACAAATCTATCTTATATTCGCTGCGCACTATCATTAATAAGATTAGAAATGAGTGTGCTGCGACATAAAGAAAAGCTAGAACACTAACCGGAAGAGAAATAAAAAAAAAACTAGTTTCTATGTTTCTGCAGAGAAAGAGAGAAATAAAGAGAGAGAGAGAGAAGAAAAGAGAGAGAGAGAAAAGAAGAGAGAGAGTGCGAGATTTAGGTTACCATCTTGTCACTGGTGTTACGTGACAAGGATCCCCCACCCATCCTATGATCACAAGCAACAGAACCTGGCTCTGGTGATCCCTTTTTGGCTCTACGAAGGTGGAGCCTTCGGCCAGGTTCGGCTAATCAAAAAAGAAATTATTCCATGTTCAAATCGTTTTAATTAAATAAGTAAATATATAAGAAATAATACATTATAAACTACGAGTATAAAGTAACTTTCAAAGATGATATAATGTGACAAAAATATACAACATTTAAATCTAATTATTTTTCAAATGGTATCAGAGAATTTTTTTTAAACTTTGTGCCGTATTTATTTTTCCTAATTGTTTAATATTCATTTGTTTAATAGTAATCGTATAATTTGTTTTGTTTTCAACGGCTGTAATTCATTTAGGTATTTTTTTATTTATTAAGAATTAATTTTTTTTCGCAACTTTTATCAATCTTTTATTCTTACTTAAATTTTCTTTAAGTTCTTTTAGTTGTATGAATTTTAATGTGCGTAATGTGCAAGAATACAATATTTGTACAAAGCGTACATTTCTTAAAAGAATGTACCCCCAGGACTCTCCGGCGAAGTGCTGGAACGGGCTAAACGACGAGGTGTTTAAAAAAAAAAAAAAAAATTTTGCACAATAGGCACATCCGCACATTTTTTGAATTGAATACAATAAATCTTTGGAGCAACAAAGTATAAATTAATTTAAACAAGTTCTTTGAAATTTTTCTTTTACAATTTCATTCCTCTTTTTTTTCTAATCGCACTCTTGTTTTGATATTTTCCTTGTACAATTTCATTCTTTTCTTTTTTTTTATCGCACTCTTACAAATTGATTTAGTTTTATTATAATTGCGATCGTACGTATAATTTGCTTTTAAATGTGGTAACGCTTCGCTTTAAATTTGATTTAATTGATACTTTGATTTTAGTTACCATTGTTTTAATTTGCGTTCAGACACAAGCGCTACTAATCAAATTTTACTTTTAGTTTTGTAGTACACTTTTACATTTTTTTATTACTTGTGTTTAACAAAACTACACTTTCATTTTCTACTTTCATTTAAATTTTAACTTTGTTTTCGAATTGGTAAATTTTTATTCAATGCGAAAGCGCTACACCTTTTTTTCCGATCATTTTTTTTTTTTAGAACTGGTAAATTGAATTTCGTTTGTTTTGTTTTTATATCAATTGCATGATTTAATTTAAATCATTTTTCTTGTTTTCACAACACTTGAAGTAGATTAGAGAAGATCAAAGATTTCACAAAACAAATGTTGACGCTGGCAGAGAATTAAAGCTGGCGCCTAAAGGCGCTTCGTTGGCCGAGAGGGCCAGCGCAGGGGTGCTCCGCTGGCCGAGATTGCCGGAATGGGTGCTCCGCTGGGCGAAACTGAAGCCTGCTGCTCCGCTGGACAAGCTGCGGCTTGTGAAGGCACTTAGTCAAAGCAAACTGGCTGTCTGCTTCGAAACAAGGAGCAAGGCCTTAAAGGTAACAAAATCAATCCAACTAACAGCAATGGCAATGGAAAAATCCCCACTAGAGCTTGATGCCTTTCGATTTAAATTTTCTATAATTATGCGTCTCTGTACGCCGCCGGTCATCAGAAAAATGATAAAACGGGAACCGGCTTTCGCTAAGTTGGCCGTGCTCAAGCTGATGCAGCTGGCGCAAATGTCAAAGCTGAGCTTTCCAGTGCAACCGATGCACTTTAAGCTTATCAGCAGTTTTACAGCACTGCTCAGCTTAACAGCAGTTTTACAACACTGCTCAGCTTATCAGCTGCTTTGCAGCGCTGCTTCAAGCTCAGCTTAACAGCAGCTTAAGCTAATTCGACAGACTAAAAGGCATACTTTTAGGAGCTACTTGCAACAACTTCAACCTTGGCTTAAACCTAGCAAACTTTTAGGCCAAATTCAATGCCTGTTGCTGTAGGCGCTGTTACAGCATACTTCAATAATAAACCACCCTAAATATTTAAGCAAACTTCCAAGTAAGTTTGACCACGCCTACTCCAATGCCCATATAGACATCATGACGTTTACGTGATATTTTATTTTAATTTTTTTTTGTTTTTATTTATTGCACTCCTTTTTGTCGTCGCTCAGTGTACATTCATCTATTTGACCAAATATAAATTTAGTCAGCGCGCAAGAGTGGCTCCCGCTGACGATCCACACGTCCAGCAACGTGGCGTGATAGAACTCAAACACATCTAAATAATTAAAGCATCGGAAAAGCCGCAAACCGGACTGTTATTCAAATTTAATATAAAGTGTGTACTATTGTTTAACATAACACATGGGCTGAAAAGTCCCGGGCCTGACAAGGAAAACTTGCTTTTTTTGGATCAAAATTGGCGTTACTCATCAACTTAATCTTTATCAAGAGCATCGCAATCATTCCAGAGCCGCTGTAACATTTCAATATAAATTTTTTAGAAGGAACTCATGAACTCATTCTTGTTGTTGGTCAAAAGTGAATTTGTGGATTTTGTGGATTTTTTTTGATGTTTTCTGGTGTGACCTCCTCATTTGGACGTCCACTGGGTTCTGCATCATCGGTGTCTCTACGACCATGTTTGAAGTCAGCAAACCAACGTTTTGTTGTTGTTTCTAATGGAGAGGAGTCCCCATAACACTTTTCAAGCCAAAGCTTTGCTTGAACGGTATTTTTTCCCATCAAGAAGTATTGTAAGATTAGAAGACGAAATTGCATTTGATCCATTGTTGTGAAAATAGAAAAAGTAGTGTCACTTTTGGCTCAATAACTTACAAACTAATGAATAGAATATCATGAAATTTTAGCAGCTGTCTTCTGAAGGATTGTATTAACTGAAAAAAAGGTGACTGCAATAAAACTAGCACAATCTATGTGTAAGGCCCGGGACTTTTCAGCCCACGTGTTACATTACACAACGCACAAATACGCAGAACATCTTTTTTTCTTCTACAGAAGTTGAAAACTTTTGTAAGCTTTTTGTTTTCCTTGGACAACACAAAACAGTACACATATGTTGTATATAACGTTAAACAAATTATCACACAATTTGTGTTTATTATTCTTAATTTACATACCTCTAACTTCAATATCCATTTTAAAAAATAGAAAATTATTACTTCGTTTGGGATTTGCCAAGCGCTCAAAGTCACTAAAAGTTTCCCGCCAATTTTGTCAGAAAAATCAGCTGCTCAATCACCTGACTTCAATCATCTCTAAAAATTGCAAGGTTGCATTTTTGACAAAAATATTTATTGATACTTTCTATCTAGGGTATCTAGTTTAAATATATAAAAAAAATTCAGATTTTCTTTCATAAAGTTTTGGACTTTATGCCACCAAATCGGCAATCCGGACCATAGTGGCACTGGCACGTCTGTGCCTTTTGGTTTTCTCTTTGATAATGATTTATTCCAAAAAATCTAAGCACGATCTTAGCCTAAGTACATAATAAGAAAAGCACGCGGCGAAGCCGTCGTGCCGGCAGCGAAGCTGCTGCATAGCTATGTATTACGTTTTACATTACATACTCTAAGAATATGCGACAAAGCATATTAGCGAGAGAGAGAGAGAGTCTTATGTGCATATACATATGTATGCACTCGAGTCGGAATGTAAAGCGACAAAGTAACTGTAACGAAGTGTCGCTGCTTAACTGTTCATATTCGGTACAGTGTTCCCTCGAAATATGCGCATACTATGTAAAGCCACAAAGTGTTTTTCTTTAGCTGTTTGCATGGCATTAACGAAGTGTTGCTGTTTAACTGTTTATATTCGGTACAGTGTTCTCTCAATATATGCACCTACTACAATATTCTTATTTTGATCGCCAATCGAGGACGTATGTATGTACGCATGTGTGCTCTCCAACAATTCTAGTGAAAGTGCAAAGTTAAATAGTTAAAAGTGCAATCAATATATAAAATAAAATATACATATATGTACTTACATACATATGTACATATGTATGAACACAAAACTCCGATTTTTCTAATGTGTAGTATGCAACCATTTCGCTGTTTATTCCCGCTTCCCATACGGTAGAGGGGTATTATAACTTTGTGCCGGCAGGAAACGATGTAACAGATAGAAGGAGGCATCTCCAACCCTATAAAGTATATATATTCTTGATCAGCGTCAACAGCCGAGACGATCTAGCCATGTCCGTCTGTGTGTCTGTCCGTATGAACACCTAGATCGAGTACACTTGACTGTAGCTTTCTTACTTGTCTTGTTTTGTCCAAATGCATACATATTTGTATATTACTTTAATCCAGTGTTTAAAAAACTGCAGTCGAAGTAGCAGAAGTCGCAATATTTTTGCTTTTCACTGCTTCGACTGCGAGCGACCTCTTAAAATGAACATTTGCTTCCGCTTTTGCTTCTGAAGAAAACAGAAGTGCAGTCGTTGCAAAAGCAGAAAACGATCGGCGATGAAAATCGAATCAGCAGCAGCAGACGCAGTGTACAAAATTTGGATTTTGCTTTGCTGCTGCTTTCGCGAAGCAACGCAAGTCAAAGCAGCAGCAACTGCTCGACTTCAGCAAGTCGCCAGCAGCAGTAGTCGCCGTTTGAAAATTTTTGATATTTCTTTGCTGCTACTTTCGATTCTGCAAGTCGTTACATGTCACGTCTGAATTTTTCTGCTTATACTGTTTGATACTTGATTCTTGTGCATCAGTGTCAATTGAAGCAATATCGCAAAGTGATATTTGGATGAATTTTGAAAATAACGTTGATGAAGGCATAGCTACATGTAAAACATGTAAAACTAAACTAAAAAATAATAGACTTTCAAATTTAAAAACACATTTACCTAATTTGCACAAAATAAATTTAAATGCTGCAAGTGTATAACAGTTAGAAACTTCGTCGTCGTCAAATTCCTCCATAAAATTAAAAAAAAAAAAATTAAAGTGAAGTGAAGTGAATAAAAAACAACTGCTAAGGTCATATATTGGATTGGTGACAGAAGACAGCATTTCATTCAATGTCTTCAATTCGGAAAATATGCGAAATATCGTTGACCCAATTTGTGATGGACTCAAAGCTGCTGACGGAAAAAAATTGCTTTAAATGCATCAAACTGCAAAAAGAAACTTTGCAAACAGTGGCAAACAATATAAAAGCGTATATAACCACTGAAGTGGCAAATAAATTATTGTCTCTAAAAATAGACAGTGCCACGCGGCTGGCAAGAAACATTTTTGGCATAAGTGCTCAATATATTGGTTCAGCTCAAATAAAATCCATTATATTGGGCATGGTACAGCTTAAAGGTGCTGGATCGAGCACAGCCAAAAATCTTGCCGCTGAAGTGCTAAAAGTCCTAAGTAAATATAATATAAACTTAAGCCAAATAGTGTCAATTACATATGACAATGGTGCCAACATGCTTAAGACAACAAATATATTATCATTAGTTTTCGATGAAAACCTTGGCGAGGACGACCAATATTGTTCAAACAATGAATATTTAAAAATAATTGAAAATATTGAAAAAGTGCCAAACACGTAAGCCTGCCTGAAGGCGCGTATTACGTTTTTGGCCTTAACTAATAAACTAACAGCTTTTCAAACGTTTAAATAATTTTTGACGGTTGATAAAAAGCACACAAAGTTATGAGCCTCAGCTTTGAGAGCTCACCGAAGCTTTTAACGCGACTTATATTTCGATATGCACAAGCCATATGTTTTTTCGCGCGTAAAATTTGGTCTGCCTTATGTTGTGTTTTGCTGTACAAATAAATTTGAATATATAAACCTATCCAGCTCATAATTTTTTTCTTGAAAGGTAAGTTAATTTACGATTAAAATTAAGTTACAGATTTGCAAATATATAAAAGACATCCGTTGTGACATCGAAATAGCGATACGTGCCTTGAGGCACGTTTGGGGATACAAGACAACTTTTGTTGCCAGCTGATATTTCACAATAGATTGTAATTTATGTGTTTGTTTCTATTGATGGAGTGATTTTAGTTATTAGAAATAGAAATATTACAGGAAATGGAAAACCGGGTTCGGTATAAGCTGTCCAACTTGACAGATGAGCAGTTGCTCAAGATTATGTTATTTTAGTGAATAATTAGTTTTATTTAAACAGGTATTGAATCAATAACAAGAGACTCGAGTAAGATTCTGTGGCAACAGAAATCAATGCAGTTGCATATTAACAATGTAGCATTTCGAGGCGATTTTTCGTTGCCAGCAGAAATAAAGGAGCTCAAAACACCACTAGAGCTCTTTTGCTATTTCTTTAATGCGGAAATAATGAATATGATCGTCGGCGAAGCCAGGTGAGCAGCTTTATCGGATGGTATCAACAATAAGTTGAAAATTAATACTGATGAAATGCACCACTACATAGATATTTTGATGTACATGTCTATTTATAGCTACCCAAATCTGAAGAGCTACTGGGGACAAAATGCGCATGACCCGAAGCAGATTCGAGGCAATCAAAAAGTACTTCTCGCTACGTGATGAGCGCGAACGGATCAAAAAGGGTGAACCAGGCTACGATCCTTTGTTCCATACGCGAAAACTTGTAGACTGTCTCAACAAACGGTTTGACTCGGTGCCAAAGTATGCCCGTCTTTGTGTTGACGAGCAAATGTGCAGCACAAAAATTAAGCACCACTTGCGTAAGTACATGCCAAATAAGCCTCTCAAGTGGGGCATTAAACTATTTGTATTGTGCGATTCATTTGGAGACGCATACCGCTTTGAGATTTACAGCGGTGCAGGTGATACTGTGGTCTTACCTGGTCATCCAGATCTTGGTGCTTCTGCCAACATTGTAGTGCGCTTAACACAAACCGTTGAGACATTTAAGAATCACATCATTTACTTCGATAATTTTTATACATCTTTGCCTTTGATGGTTTATCTAAGAGCGAAAGGTATTTACAGTCTCGGCACGGTGCGAGGAAACCGTATCCCCAATGACAAGCTACCAAACGATATTGCCATCGACATAACCAATGTACTCTGGAAAGACAGCAAACCTGTTCGCTTTTTGTTCACCTATGTGGGTGTAAAGCAATTTCAAAGGACAACCCCTCGTGAAGGAACTGCAAAGGTTGCTCGTTTTGACAGAAAAGCTAACGACACATATCAATTGATTGTCCCCAAATTGTGCATGAGTATAACGCTCACATGGGCGGCGTAGATCTCATCATATCAGAGCAAAAACACGGGATGCTGCAACACGAGTTTTTTATCACTTAATTGATATGGCAGCCACCAACGCCTATATTTTACACAGACGTATCCAAAACGAGAACGAAAGCGAAGAAAAATTACTCGCACTCCCAGACTTTCGCGAAACCCCAGCCGCAGGGCTGGTGACATAAAAAAACAAAACCTTACCGGGTCGTCCAATCAAAAGTGCATCTTCACCGCGATGGGCAAACCAGTCTCCATCCTCTCAGTCAGGACGAACAATAAATTCCCCATACTTTCAGACAGAGCGGGCAAAGGAGTCTCCATTCTCTCATCCACCTTATCAGCATGAGCTCAGACATGGTCAAAAATCAAAACATCCAATATCGGACTTGCGGTTTGACCAGCTGAACCATTTCCCACATTGGTTGGATCGACACAGTGGAAAAAAATGTTGCAAGCACTGTAAAACTTCACAAACGCAATGCATATGCACGAAATGCAATCTACATTTATGCTGCACAGCGAATAAAAACTGTTTTGTAAGAAAAATAAAAAAAAAATCTTCATTAGTTTAAAAAATTTTTTTCACTCAAAGCCCCAAGCGTGCCTTCAGGCACGCTTACCTTTCCTCTCATCTTACAGGTAGACCGAAGATTTAACGTAATTTCTGAGCACATATTCATTTACTTAAAAAAAATTATTTCAATACCTTTTTTCTATTACTTTGGATAGTAGTCTTAGAGGGTTAATAGGTGTTGATGCCAGATGACTGCAGGTGTGACCACTCAGGCCAGCTGACAGTGTGGTCGCGATCGAAAGTTATCGATAGCGACAAAGCTAGTATACTGTGCGTGTGACCGTGTCATACGCACAGACACACTGTTCTTGGTTTTCCTCTAAAGATGGTCACCCTGCCCCTTTTAGTGCTTTTTCGTACTCCGCCTCTATCATATGTTTTCTTCTACGCACAAAACACATGTATATTTTCAAGTGAAGTAAAACGCCACACAAAGTTCAAGTTTATAATAATTAAAAAGTGAAAGTGTTATTATTTCATCAAACGTCGCCCCCCTACACATTTTGGTCCTTCGAGCCGGATATTTGGATATCGCTCGACCCCAGCAAGCAATTGGTTGACAAGATAAGTAATACACTTTTTCTTCCCTCATACATTTGTGCAAGTGTGTTCGCGCCATATTTTTTTTTCTTGTACCTTTTATATATGTGACACAGCATACATATATATAAGTACATAAGCGTTCGACCGGCATTTTCTCAGCCATCTTTTCTACTGTGTGTATACTTGGCACAGTATATATATATATATATATCCTTATATGTATATGTATGTGTAAGTATCTATACAGTTTAAAAGAGTTCGCTAATATTTTCCGATTTGGCCGCGGTTGTGTGTACTTTGCTACTTTCTTTGCTGTCGTATCGCGTTTGTCTGTTTTTTAACACACTCCTGTGTATGCAATCTCTCTTCATGTTGTTATATTCAAAATAACAAGAGAGTTGTTCTTCTAATAGCAAACGCGCGTAGATCCACTACACTCCATACATATATATACACATACATACACATACGACATATATACATCCACACACAATACACATTCATACACGTACATTTCCATACACGACACTTACACACATATACACTCCGTATATGGTCCATACATACTAAGTTATATACTCAAGTCCAGTATTACTCATATAATATATATATATTAGCACATACAGATACGTATACTGTTTCACATACATATACACTCCGTATATGTTCCTCATATATTGATACTCTACAATATATTCAAGTCCATTGGTGCTGTTGAGCCACTAAGCTTTTTTAGTAGCTTTATTTGCACGTCTATTGTTAATAAATAAAACACGCGAATTTCAAGTTCAATTGTTTATTAAATAGCACATATGTTCGTATATGTAACCACCACTTTAGATTTGTTTGGCTGTGACTTGAGTAGGTACCAAGCTTCGCCACCGACACGATTACAAGCAATTTACAATTGAAGAGTCAAACAAGAGTAACAAACAATTAGCCGATCGAACAGCAAGCGATCGCTAACAGAGAGCATACAGCGCTGCCGGCAGATGCAGCGCTGCTGGCAGACGCTGTCACAGCATTGCATTAACATGCGCTGTCTGCTGCTCCCGACATACTCCCGCCGTTGAAAGCCTATCTTTCAACATCATCTTTCAGGGGCAGTGGACAGAGTTTGTTTATGGCTCTCCGGGTGCTGCCACACGTCGTCTTTAACTCGGCAACTCGACACTCGTCGTCCTTGCCAGGGATAAGTGACATGACACGGGCTAGCGGCCACCGAAGAGGAGGCAAATTTTCGTCCTTCACCAAGACCAAGTCGTTGACTTGGAGACGACGATCAGCAGTGCGCCACTTGGATCTTTTCTGGAGAAGAGATACTCCTCCCGCCATCTAGTCCAAAAGACCTGCTGCAGCTGAGTGACACGCTGCCAACCATCCAACCGATTATAGTCCAGCGTAGTTAGGTCGGGCTCAAGAATCACGGTTGGAGGACCACCAAACAGTAGATGAGCGGGAGTCAGCACATCCAAATCGTCAGGATTCTCTGAAACTGATAGCAATGAATGATTATTAAGAATTGCCGCTATTTGGCAAATCAACGTGCGAAGCTCATCGTAATTGAGAACGAAGCGACCAACAGGACGATACAAATGGTGCAGCAGAGTGACACGATTGCTCAAACTGCGTTGGTCGTCGTTCTCACGCTGCAGCTCTGCGTTCTGCTTGGACAGCGTCGGGATCTCGGCCTGTCTCAGGTCCAGCATACAGCGCAAACTCTCCATGTCGTTGGTCAGACGGCACAGCTCACCGCTGCTATCGTTGAGACGGTTGTTGTGGTTGCCATTGCTATTGCTGTGGTTGCTGGGACTGCGAAGCTGCGACGAAGTGCGCATCGCGCTGACCTCATCCTGGAATAACGCCAGACGATCGCGCAGATCACGCTCCTTCATCTCGGTGCTGGTGCGCAGCGATTGCAGCTCCTTGCCTAGCTCCTTTATCCGCTCCAGCGCTTCCTGATCGCGAATGCGTGTCTGCAGCTGCAGCACTTGCTGCTCGGCGGCATTCAGCTGATCCTGCTTGTGACGCAAATGATGCTCCAACTCCTGCTGACGCTGCGTCCACTCCACATCCCTGTCGTGCAACTGCTGTTGCAGCTCTTCGTAACTGCGCTGCATCTGCTGCAGCACGGCATTTGTCTCGGCGAGCGTTGTCTGTGACTTCTCCTGACAGCTCAACTTGTCCATCTGCTTGGACATGCACTGCACAACACTGGCGAGTCCCATCCGTTGGCATTGCTGCTGTTCGTCACTATCATCAGAAACCTTTTCCGCTGCCATCAATGCTGTCTGCTGTCTGCTGTCTCCACCACCAGCAACGATCCAACCAAGGCGGGTCTTTTGAAGGATAGGCAATCCATCTCCAAGGTCAATCTGTCCGTCACATAACAAGCCGTAGAATAGACTTGCACCAATCAGCAGGTCCACGCGCTGCGGACGATTGAAGGCTGGATCAGCTAACGGAATGTTAGATGGAATCGCCCAACCGTCGATGTCAATGTCAAAATTCGGATGGCTGTTAGTAATTGTTGACGTCACAACAGCTTGGAGACTGACAGAGTATTCGGAGTTGCAAGAACGCATACAAACATTGACTGTGCATCCTTTAACAGAAACGTCGGTGTCCCCAAGTCCAGAAACCATAGCATCTGATCGCGTCCGTTTTAATTGCAACTGTTGGGCTAAATGGGACGTCATCATGTGGATTTGCGAACCAGAATCCAACAGAGCACGACAATGAATGAACGACCCAGCACGACTCTTAAGCAAAACACCAACAGTACCCAAGAGTGCAGCATCAGAACAACGAGATTGGGCAGCAAGTGACGTAGAAGCTTGAGGCTGCAAAGCGGCAGACGAATCAGCTGACGAGACTCGTTGCGACGTCTCGAAATGCAACAACGAATGATGCCGTTCACCACAGTTACGGCAAGCGCCAGATGTGCAGGATCGAGTTTGGTGTCCTTTCTTTAGACAGTTAAAGCAGAGAGCGAGCTTCTTCACTTCTTTCTGCCTCAAGAAGGGAGACAAATTTGCAAAGATGGGGCAGGAATATATGCCGTGACCAGGCGCGTCACAAAACACACAAACATTTGCTCTGCTGGAGCTAGCTTGGGCCACAAACGCCTTCCTGCTGCCGTTATGGCTAAAGTTCCATCCCAACTGTGAGCCTGCTGAGTGAATGACCATAGCGTACTGTAGACTTTCCAGCTTCCGACATCTTTCGTCCAGAAACGTGAAAAACTCAGTAGCAGTCGGCACTTTATCGGCGGCAGGATTGTCCAATGCCCTGCTATCCTCCCACGCCGCCTGGGTTTCCACATCCAGCTTTTGCAGCAGCACGTAAATAAGAATGCTATTTGCAATATCCTCTGGACGGCCCAGAGTCCTTAATGCCCCCATGTGAACATTTACCTTATCGCTAAACTCACGAAGTTTAGTGGCCACGGATGCTCCTGTCTCCACCTTCTTGGTACCCAAAAGATCCTTAATGTGCGACTGGAACACAAGTCGGTTGTTGTTAAACCGATTATCCAAGATGTCCAGAGCCACACGATAATTGAGCCTCGATATCTCCAACGATCTAACTGCATCCAACGCTGGACCAGTTAAACACGATAATAGATGCTGGAACTTCTCAACATCATCCAGTTCATTATCCTTGTCAATGACAGACTCGAACATTGACCAAAAACTCGCGTATTCCGTGTAGCCTCCACCGAACGTGGGAAGTTTGAGCTCGGGAAGACGATGTCTGTTAGCGCGGGCACTGAGGCCATTAGCCGAAGGATCGATTGTCTCATCACGCCGCAATGTGGACGACCGAATCAATTGGCGTTCACGACTGTCAAATTGCGCTCGAACACGCGATTTCACTTCAAGAAAACGCTCATCGAAATTGTCCCGCGTTTCACTACCGATCTCATTATTGTCGATCTCCTCTAGCGCATTCTGAGCTAAGTCAAATGAAGCTTGAGCACGCTCTAATAGCTCCAACCGTACTGCTAATTCAGATGAATTAAACGCAGCTAGCTTAACTTCAGAAAGTGACGCATCGAGTCTCACAAGGCTATCATAAAGCGATAAAACCTTCCGCTTGAAAAACCGCGCGCGATTTTCGACAGTAGTCGCTTGCTCGTTTATCGAGTTTTCCATTGTCAGCAGTTAACCGCACTTTGCTAACTGGCAATTGCTCACTTTGTATGTCAAATTTACTGTGCAGCACACCAAGAAAAACGCATCAAACCGCGATTACAAACGCGCGCGGTTTGCTTAAGCACAGCAGCAGTTCAAAGCAAGAGAAAACGCGTCAAAATCGCGATCACAAACGCGCGCTAGTTGCTTGAGTAGCTCAAAGTGAAGCGCAGCACGGAAAACGCGTCAACACCGCGATCACAAACGCGCGCGAGTTGCTTACGCACAGCAGCAGTTCAAAGTTAATCAGTTGATTAGCTGATTTAAATCACACAACCCGAGAGCATAAGAGAGAGCAGCAAGATTGTAGGGCAATGCACGCAGCTGCGACAGCGGAGTAGCGGAGAGCATAGACAAGCGACGGAGAGCGGAGAAGGTGCGCAAACCACGGAGCAACGGCGAACATGCGCAAACAACGGAGAATGCAAGAATAGAAATGCTCCGCTTGTTAAATATATATGCATATGCACATATGTATGTACATATATATTTCTTCGCACTCTCGAGCACTTTGCACTTTAAATGTTTTACTAATTGTTGTTATTATTTTTATTTATGTTTAGTTATTTTCAACAATTATTTATGCAAAATCAATTGCATTCACAACACTAAGCGAGAATATGTATCTCGCCGGGGCCTCCAGATGTTGAGCCACTAAGCTTTTTTAGTAGCTTTATTTGCACGT